>NC_056728.1:1830481524-1830552424 GCF_019279795.1 Protopterus annectens | reverse complement strand
AAGCCTTTATTTTTTCAGAGCTTTGGCTTGCAGTTAAAAGGAAACTATTGCTTCCAGAACTGAATACCAGTTTTTCAGAGGTGAAAGAATTTAAACGCAACATTTTTTGTCTCACAATATGTGTTAAATGTTCATGAAGAAAAGAAAATGTGTGATAATAAAACTGTATGGATGGGTGGGAAGTGTGGATTACACTGGTTATTCATGATGCAAATTTACAGATTATTTCAAATAATGTAAGAGTAAATGGAAAAATAATAATTCCTAGGTTCATAGGTTGGCACTAGGCTATCAGCCCTAGGGCCTATACAAGCCTAGCCATAACAATTCCCTGGCTATTTCTTCCCACATTATTTACTTTCCTGGACCCCTGTCTAGCAGGGCGACTGACGTGATCCCTGGGGTGAATTTCCTTTCTCCCATCCAATGTCAAGGTTCCTCTTGAAGAGGTCCAAAGAGGCACTCTGCTTGGCATGTATGGGCAATCTATTCCAGAGTCTGGGGAGTCTCTGGGTCAGGAACCTATCCCTCCAGCATTTTTTGTTTATTGTGATGACAAGGTTTAGATCCCTGGAGCGTGTAGCTCTAAGGGATTGGGATTTCTTTAAGTTTAGCTTGTCCAACAGCTCTGGGTTTGGGGCAAACCAAAGACTTATTTTTATTGCAGGGATGAAACATTTGGTTCAGGGATGTAGAAAAAGGATGATGTGGCCAGTATGAGGAGCAATGCCATACTGCCAGAAACTGTAGACAATTTTGTAAGAAATGTAATGAGTGTGGCCATTTTTGATTTGACTGTTTGTGCTGGAAAAACAACAGGTACAAGAAAAAGAAATTGACAAAGAGAAAGTGAAGTGGCTGATGTAAGTCAGGAAGAAAGTGAAAGAGGTACAACTCAGCAAGGAGGAGGACTAATGTTAGAAGAGATTCAGATAAAAACACAAACTAAGTAAGATGGGTTAACAAGAGAAGAAGAAGATGGTGACTTAGAAAGAGAGAAGAACAAGACCAGAAAGATGATAAATCGTTTTGAGGGAGGGAGGGAAGGAGAAAAAAATAAGAACAAGAGAAAAAAGGTGCAAAATTCAACTACCATTAAACCCCTCACTTAAAAATGGGGTAGTAAAATGTAAACAAGAATAAATTATGGAGATAGTAGAAATATTTGTAGACAGAATGTATAAAAAGGAAGAAATGGAAAGGGGAAGGTGAAACTCAAAGACAATTTCAGATAGCCAAATGTAAGTTAGAAGAAAGAAAAAACTAACATGAAAGAACTGGAATATGTTTTAAAAAAATAGAATAAAGAATCAGAAGTGGAATGAAGAATCAGTACCGTACTTAGATGGATTCAGATAGTGACATTAAAATGAGATCAGTTTATGGAAAAAATTAAATTTTGTGGAAATACTGATTGCATCTTTAGAGAAAGTGATAGAAGATGAAAAGATATGTGCTGGAATGATTAAATTATATGGAAGAATGATGACAAAACTATTAAGAATTGGAAGCCAATAAAACTGGGGAATACTCCCCAGGATTCAGCAAGCCCTGCATGGTGTGCAGGAACAGTACAGGAGCTCCAGCAGGCAATATGTCTGCCGTGCAATCCAGGAATATGCTGCAGGGACGTGCACGAGCGCTCCTGCACTATTCCTGCACGGACGCAGCTCCAGTATGCAAATTACCCAATTTGCAGGTGAAAACCATGCAAATGAGGTGAATTTATGAACTAGGAAGCTGGCAGCCGGCCGTGCAGGACTAGTGTGATCTGCAGAAATGTATTCGGTTAGTAACCGAGTACATTTCTGCAAACTACAAAACGGAGCCATGACAGCTCCAAATAAAAGGTGTATATAACATGTAAAGCATGCCAATGATCAAATATATGGCCATTGACTTGGAAAACAGTAACAAAATAAATAAATAACTTATTTTTTTTTAGCCGATTTCAGCTGTTTAAGCATAGGGCAGCAGCCCGCAAATGGGATTGGGCAAAAAATAAAAAAAAAATAACCTGCAATAAGCATTCTAACCAAAATCACTATTTTGCCATTATACTCAATGGCAGGCAGAAGACAACATGGCCAGTAAATAGTCGTTGCTAAGGGGAAAGGCTCAGTGTGGGACCTGTAACTATGCATCAGCAGGCAATCCTATGCAAATGAGGGGAATAGGTTCATAGGTTCATACTAGGCTATCTGCCCAAGGGCATTTATAAGCCTAGCCCATAGTTATGTGGTTTTCGCCACCCCATTAGTTTGAAGAAACTATGCCTATTATTTTACTGTGCCTCTGTCAAGCAATGACACTGAAGTAATCCCTGGGGTATATCTGCGATCTCCCATCCATTGGTCAAGATTCCTCTTGAACAAGGCCAGCGAGGTGCTCTGCCTCACATGTACCGGGATTTTGTTCCACAGCATAGGGAGTCTCTGGGTGATGAATCTGTCCCTCCAGCACGTTCTATTAATAACCATGTCTAGGTTTAAGTCTCCCGCCCTTGTGGTTCTGAGTGATCTAGATTTTTTGAGGTGAAGCATATTCATCAAATCTGGGTTTGACATGGCCTTATATGTCAGGCACAGGTCACCACTGAGCAAGCGGTATGCGACTGAATAGAGCTGGAGTTCTTTCAGTCTGGCAGCATAAGACATATTTTTGAGACCCTTTATCCTTTTGGTGAGGAACTTTTGGGGCCTTTCCAGCTGCTGCAGGTGTCGGGTCAGATACATTCCGAATGGGGCATTGTACTCAATCATAGGTCTAATGAGTGATGAGTACAGGGGGACGATGACCTCCCTAGATCTAGATGTGAATCCTTTCATGATCAGGTGGGCAATGTAGAAGGTTTTCCTAACTACTTTGGCAACATGAGTGTCAAACGAAAGGTTACTGTCAACCTGGGTCCCCAGATCCCTGATGACTTCTTCTGTGCTCAGTGGATTACCACCTATGTGGTAGCTAGGGGTAACCTTGTTTTTCCCGAAGGGTATGACTATGCATTTCTTGGCGTTTAACTTTAGGCCATGGCTCTGGCACCAGTTATTCGTTTCTGTGAGGCCCTTCTGAAGGATATCTGTGTCAGATGTGTTTTCGACTATGGCGCCCAGTTTGCAGTCATCTGCAAACTTTGTCAGCCATAACCCTCCTGTGTTTGCTTGTACTTCAGAAAAGTAAATGCCGAACAAGAGTGGTCCCAGGACTGAGCCCTGTGGGACACCACTTGTGACAGGCTTTGAGTCTGACATGGCGCCAGCAACTCTGACCCTGTGGGTTCTGTCACTTAGCCAGTTTGCAACCCATCTTGTGATGTATGGGTTTACCTTTAAGCCGATAAGTTTTTCGATGATACCTGAGTGGGGTATTGTGTTGAAGGCCTTTGCCAGGTCGAGGTAGGCTGTATGGACTGCCTTGCCCTCATCAATGGCCTTGGTGACTGTTTCGAAAAAGTCAACCAAGTTTAAGAGGCATGATCTGCCTTTGACAAAGCCAAACTGGGATGGATCCAAAGTCTGCAAGTTCCCTATGTCTTTATTTATGAGTTCCATTATGATCCTCTCCATGGCTTTGCAGATAAGGCTTGTCAAGCTAATGGGACGGTAATTTCCAGGGTCGGTGGAGGCACCGCCCTTATGAAGTGGGACCACAGTCGCGGCGCCACTCCTTGGAGTGCGTATCCTGAGGTGAGGCTAAGATTAAACAGCTGTCCTAACTGCGGGTTTAATTCCTCATTGAGTTCGTGGAGCACACAGCCGGGGACACCATCCGGTCCCATGGATGCTGTGTTTTGCCTTGGAGAGCAGTTCTCACCTGGGCGTTGGAGATGTTTGGGGGGCTACAATCCTCTGGTATAGATATCTTTCCTTTTGGGGGGGAGGGGGGGGGAGTTTGCACTAAACCTGTCAGCCAGTATGTTGGCAATGTGTGTAGGTTCAGTAATCTTCACATCATTTTGAACTAATTCCGAGCATATCTGGGAGTTTCCTCCTAGGTTTCTAACATAGCTAAAGAAGGCCTTATGATTGTCTTTTGAGTCCTTGGCGATTTTTCTCTCAAAATTTGCCTTGGATGATTTTATGAGAGCTCTTAGTTTTTTACTTATAATGATCAAAGGTGTCTTACCTTTCAAGGATTTTGCTCTATCTTGTAGTAGCTTCCTCCTTTTGTTGTAAAGCTTGTTTATGGCTGGGGTCCACCAGACTGGACGCTTGCCTTTGGTACAAAGAGTCTTAGTTTTGTTTGGGATTGCCTGATCCATGCAGTCCTGTAGGTGCTGGTAGAAGGCATTTGTAAGTGATTCAGCGGTTTGAGTAATGTTTACCACTGGCTCAGGGGCCTTAAAGGAGACCACACTAGTTTTTAGAAGTGTGAAGTCGGCTTTTGAGAAGTTTTTCACTGTGGTCTTTTTATTTCAGGTGGGGCGGGATGAGGACCTCCAGCGAGATTAGTTTATGATCTGATCTCACCAGAGGGGTATACTTCCGGTGTTGAACATTGTGATCCCATGTTCGTGATGATGAGATCAAGTATGTTTTCTCCTCTTGTGGGGATGGTGACTAGTTGTTCCATAGCATTTGAGTTTATGAACTCCAGGAACCTTTGGGCTAGAGTGTTTGGGCTTGAATAGTGTTCCCAGTCTATATTAGGGTAGTTGAAATCACCTGGTATGATGGTATTTGGAGATACATTTATCCCCTCCAGTGTTTTCAGGAAGGCCATGTGAGGTTCCTGAGTTTGAGAGGGTGGCCTGTAACATGCTACAAATTGCAGAGCAGTCTTACCTATGGTTAATTGCACCTGGATGGTCTCCGATGCATCGTGCGTTGCCACCAAACTTGAGGTGTGTGTGTCCTTTATGAATATGGACACCCTCCCTCCTTTCTTGGTGTTGTCCGGATTTTGGAGCCGGAACGCATGATATGAGGTGAAACCTGATAGTGCTGGGGTGCTCTCAGGAGCCTTGAACCAGGTTTCTGTCACAGCACAAACATCGATGTTCTCCATACTGAGAAGGGCCTCGAGTGCGTGCATCTTGAGATTGAGACTTCTGGCATTGAGCAGCATTACCCTTAGTTTCTTTCCTTTTTTGTGTTCTAGGGTGGTAGGTTTAGAATTTGAGCTTTGCCTAAAAAAGGCACTATGGGGTGGCAAGAGCCTTTGCCAATATCCGGAAGCCCAGGGGTGACAGGTGCAAGCCGTCCCTTGCGAAGCAGCGTGGCTTGTCCAGCATGTCATCCCAGGCAGACAGACATTGGATCACCTTTGAATGACACCAAAATTTAAGCCAATTATTAAAGCTGATCATCTTATCACTGTATTGTGGCATCATTCTAGGTGAAGGTAGGATACTGCTCAAGGTCAGGGTCATACCTGCCAGGGCTACATAATCAGAGAGCTCCTCTATGTCTCTTTTCATGTAGTCCAAGGAGGTACATCTCAGGTCGTTCACACCAGCGTGGACAATGACAGAGTCATACTTGTACCTGCTGTTGAGAGACCTGAGTGCTTGCGTTATGTGGCAGATTCTAGCGCCCGACAGGCAGCTTACTGTGACCTTCGCCTTACTCAATCTGGTGAGCGGGACGTCAGTGTGTCTGACTATGGAGTCACCAGTGACGAGTGTGTCTGGCATTGTGTTTGGCCTTAAGGGCTGTGACTGTTTGGCACACTGACTATGTGGTCTATGTGTTGAATGTGTTGTGTCCTGAGGTGGCAGATGTTTGGGTGTCTGCTTTGGAGGCCTCTGCTGTTTTGGTAGATTTTTGATCAGAGCCTCCGAGTATGTCTTTGTGTATTTATGTGTATGATTTGAAGTATTGATAGTACTATGTGAGACTGGGTTTGTGGTGTGTGAGGTTACCTTCTCCTCCTGTCTGGTCTTGCCAGTCCTGTGTTGAGAGAGCTCAGCCTCCAGTTTGGCTATATAGTTGCATCTCTCGCACGTATTTGTGTTTTGTGGAAGAAGGAGAGGGTTGTCCGTGTACATGAGGCAATTGTAACATTGCCTCAATTTTCCCAGATTCACCAGCTGAGCAGGAGAGGACACTAGCAACTGATCCCTCGACATGCTAGAAGTAATAGACAAGGACTTTGAAAAGACTCCGGGGGATGTGGGTGATCGAGAAAGGATTTTGGCTAGTGGGGTACTATGTATAATAAAAGTGCTATATCAAAGTAAAAAAATACTTTAGGAGCAAGTGCTAGTCTTTACAGATAAAGAATAGTCTACTTAAGAATCAAGTAGAGCTGAACTTTCTAGATATAGAATACGCTGGTTTGATCAGCAGTACAGTTCAAGGAAGGCTGTTTTAAGGGAAAATTTGAAGAGTGGAATTTAGGCAGCCCGAATAGTTTAACCTTGATTAACCGCCGCTGCTCTTGTGTGCTCCTGTAGCAACTCCGCGCTAAATCGCGCTAAAGCCCGCCAAAATGATACTGAATCCCAGATTTCCCCTCAATGCTACTCAGCCCCCAACACTGTAAGTGCAGGAATAGCTTGGTGGAAGCCTAGGAGTTAGCTGACATCATAGGGGTGTGTGTCAGGCATACTGTAAGCGGATTGGAGTCCTGTTGCTCGAGTTTGCCCTTAGCTTAGCAGAGCTACATTGCCTAAGTGGGTGTTTTAAGGGAAAAAAAAAGTAAACCAGGAAATAGCCCTCTGTGCACATTTGAGCACTGTGTTTGCGCGGCTCGTCCCCGTGCTTAAACAGGAAGGCAATGAAAAGGGAAAACAGCAGTAGGAAGGTAATGAAGGAGAACTATCATAGCTGGCAGGTGAAATGTTCAGAATCAGCCAATTACAGAGGCAGCAGACCAGCCCAGCCCAGAACACTACTATAAACAATGCAAACACCTCTCCCTCTGGTTTTTCCCACATACTCTACACCACCGGTGTATATAAGCAGGGAAGGTTTAACAAACAAAAACAACAAAATGATAAGGGCTGCAGTAGATATCATACATCAACATGTGGAAGAGGCTGAGGGTGGTGAGGATGAGAATGCTGTCGACCAACCCACAGTGAGGAGACGGAGAAGAGTGTACAGACCCAGGATAACCTACCAGGGGCTACATGAGCTGGAGATAGTGGAGCGCTATAGGGTGGACAGGGACCTATTACAGCAAATTGTTGAGCTGTGCCAGTCATGCCTGACACACAGAACTAACAGAGGGGAGCCCATCCCAGTGGATACCAAGGTATGTGTAGGCCTAAGAATACTAGCCACAGGTACCTTCCAAAGGCCAACTGGGGATATAATGGGGATCTCACAGGCATCAGCATCCATGGTACTCCACCAGTTCTTGGATGCCATGTCAGCACATACCGGTGAGCACGTATATTTCCCCAACACCTGTGAGGCTTTGGCCAGCAATATGCATCTCTTCCACCAAATAGCAGAATACCCTGAGGCAGTGGGTGCTGTAGACTGCACGCACATATGCATCAAAGTACCATCCGGTGAGCAGGGTAGGGTCTACATCAACCGCAAGGGCTTCCCCTCCATCAACTGCCAGGTCGTGTGCGATGCTTAGGGCATTATAATGAATGTGTGTGGTGGCTGCTCTGGAGGCTGTCACATTTCCCACATCTGGAATCTGACGCAGCTGTACCAGAGATTTGCCAATGGGGACATCCCTTACAGTCACCTAGTGGGGGATGCTGGTTATGCACTGGAGCCATGGCTGATGACACCCATCAGAAATGTGCACACACCCGAACAAGAACTCCATAATGAGGCACACACACAGACCAGAATTATAATAGAGCATGTGTTTGGGATGCTCAAGTCATGGTTCTGGTGCCTGGACACATCCGGTGGAGCCTTGCAGTACTCACCAGCTACATGTACTCAAATTGTCACTGTATGTGCCATGCTACACAACATGATCCTGCATAAACAGCTGCAGCAGGAACAGCACAAGGCAGGGCCACACATCCCCCCACCATTGCCAAGGCCTGCACAGGCACAGAGTGACTCAGAGGAGGAGCAACCTGAGCCTGCCCCAGTAGGCAGAAGGAGGTGTGCCCAGTATGCCCTGGCCTTAGCAAAGAGGCAACACATAGCACATACACTGACACAGGAGGGACCCAGGGAATGACACCTCTCTCTGACTCGCACATACAGTAAAAGGGATGCCAAACATGACACTACTTCTGCTCAGCCATGTATAGGGAGTGTACTATGTGCATCCAACATAGGCAGCCCTCCAGCACCATCCTCAATACAGGCACACCCACAAGGTAAGTCACTCTTCTTACCAATTGCTGAATGGAGTAGTATGTGTTGTTACTTGTATCTATGGTATGGATGTGAGCATGCAAGGGAATCGAGTGACTAAATGGGATGCCAGTAGATAGTAGACAACTATAGTGGCAGCATGTGATGTGTAACAGATACTGGTGTCACCATAGTAGCCAGTACTACACATAGTGTCAAAACCCACTATAGGAAATGTGCTGGGCCACATGTGTGTCCATATGACACACACATGCCAGTCAGGGAGGTTCACATACCCAACAATAGTCTCAGCCAGCAGGACAGGTGTAGACAAACACAAACAAAGGCTGTGCTAGGCCTCTGAATGATGGCTATGGTTAACCTCCCCCCCAGGCCTACACAGACAGACTACATCAGGTCAGGCAGTGGGAATGTTAGTTCTGAAGGGTAAGAAGTCAGAAACTGATATGTAGGTCAATCAAACCTAAGACCTGTAGTACACTGATATGCTTCTAGTGAGCATGATAGGTTACAATACAGAATGAAATAGAGTACCTGGCATACCAGTACAGTCATAGCAAATGTGTACAAGTGTCAGGTGTGCCCCCCTAGTCCTATGTAGAAATGTAGTAATAGTATGGTGTGCCCCCCGATCTGATGTAGACACGTTGTAACAGTCAGGTGTGCCCCCCAATTCTATGTAGAAATGTAGAAACAGTCAGGTGTGCCCCCCCAATCGTATGTAGAAATGTAGAAACAGTCAGGTGTGCCCCCCAATCCTATGTAGAAATGTAGAAACAGTCAGGTGTGCCCCCCAATCCTATGTAGAAATGTAGTAACAGTCAGGTGTGCCCCCCCTCCAATCCAATTTAGAAATGTAGTAACATGTATGTGTAGGTATAATACCAGTGGAGCACAGATGACCTGAGGTGGCCAAGGTAGCAGGATAGATTGTAGCATTTGTACAATATGCAGTTATGCATGTGTTAGGTTTGTGTGTGCTTCATATTGTGTGAGAGTTGTCAGTATGTATGCATGGTGAGGTTTGACCTGGTTGTCATTGTCCAGTACTGCCAATGACAGGGCCAAGTCCTCACAACTGCAGTGCCAAACACAAAGCTCCCCAGTATAACACATTCTAGCAGTAAGCCATTGTAAATGTATGGTGGTAATTTGTGTCACCATCTGAAAGATGGAAATGGCATGACTGTTGGCCAGATATACAAGCAGTAGAGAGGAGAAGGTACCCCAGACAGATAGTGTATAATGTGTAACCGTGAAATGGACACAGCCTTGGCTTTGTATATACAAGTGTACATCACATTATCTGGGCTTATATTAGGGAATACTTATGTCATCTGGCCAAACACTCGCAGATCACAAAGGTCATAGGAATGATGTATTGGGAAACAGCTGATGTCCCTGCACAAGCCAGCATAAGTGGAATGCCCCAAGCATATCTGTGAGTCAGATGCAAGTAGTATCCATAGCACACATGCACCCAGCTCACCCAAACACCACCCACAGGTACCTTGCCGGTCTTTTCCCTGCTGTTGGGAATGGGTACAATATGACCCCCGCCTGTGTATGGCAATAGCGAAAGAATGCAGCATGCAGTGCAGGTGTCCCATGCATGTGTGTCCCTAGCTGTAAGCAGCATCCTGCCAGCATCCACAACACCTGATCAATACTGATAGAAAGTATTGGCATGAACACCTAGCACACCTACCATGTCACCCAGGGGAATATACTGTATGGCAGTTTGGTACTGTAGGACTGACAGAATGTAACAGCCTGCTACAGCTAGCCTGCATCACTACCAAATGGCCTACAGACCTCTGCCAAAGGCCTGCATCTCACCCATACTGCAAATGTATGATGGACTCCCAAATAACAAAATAACACAGTCCACAGAACCCATATGCAACGCCATGTGGACAAACCACAGTAACATATCCACCATGTCCCACTGCATGAACTGTGGACCAACACCAATACACTGCTGTGATGAGGTGATAACTATAGGGAAAGTATCAGAGAATGTTTGCATAATATATGGAAGAGGATAGAATAATAGAGGGCGTGGGTGGGTGGGAGCATGGGTAGCATGGAATGTACGAAGTCCAAAACACAGCCGTGTGCACATACTGTCCCTGACTGCAAACACAAAAATGGGTGGCTACAAACCTGTGCATACACCACAATAGGGGTAATGTCCTGACTTATGACCCCTGCTTCTGGGTAACCTGTGTGAATCTGTACAGCTGTGAGATATTGCCACGGCAAGATAAGACCATAATGTCATGTCAATGGATGTACAAGTATGGGATCCTCTGCCACCACTGTACCAAGGTGCTGAACTGGTTACACAGACCTAGCAGCAAGTGTCTGCAGCTCCCCTTCCAGAATGGCATTAGTTTGCAGGAATATGTAGGCATTTCACCACAATACTGGACACAGCTGCATTCATCCTGTGTTCCCCAGGACATCACTGCGAGCAAAATGTCTACCTGACAGTACTTGATGACATAAAACATCACAGTGTATAACACTACACATGTCTGCATATCACTGCTAACACCAGTACAATGTAGCAGAAGCAGCACAGACACAATTACCTACAGTACCCACTATTCCTTGCCCAGTTTGAACCCATATTGCCAACTGACCTACAGATATCTTGCAGAAACAGTTTGCTAGCTGTAAATGTAGAATACAAAAGTCTGCACTGGAATACAATATACCTGGAATGGATCCAAACATGCAATACAGAAGGGCATACTGGGCATGCTCCCACACTTAGATCAATGAAGGAAACGTCAGACAACATACTGAAAGGTCATATTGGGCATGCTCACACTCTTAAACAAATGAAGCCCATGTCTGGCAACAACAGTGGACCATACATATCTGACAATTGCAGATGTTAGTGCATACACACCTCAGTATGCACCAGTCATGCTTTGCACACACATTGGATAGGAATACACACATATATCCAAGGACAACACACTATAATATGCCAAATGTACACATACATAGATGTGTGGAAGAGATTGACAGTGACAAAGAGTCTTCCATCACAAGGCCTGTCCCACCCAGCACACAGCCAAATGGCTACAGCCACATGATGTGTAAATGTCACTCATGGTAGAAATTAGCCACTGGTATCTCTCAGCATTATAGACTCTATGGTGCTAGTGCTAACTGTGAAACATGACTGTACAAGGCAGTAGTCATCTAGCAGTTGTATATATGTACCTTGCGGAATATAAACCTGTGTGTGCCTGAGTGTGGTGTGTCACCCTCTAGATGAATGGGTTATGGCCCATGCACACACACACTGCCCTCCCATAGCCCTACTATGGCAAGCCTGCTGATTTCAGTCACTGTGAGATACACCTTTGGGGAAGGGATAGCCCAGTAATCTCTGGTGCGTCTTATAACTGCATAATTCTGTAGTGTGATAAACTAGTTAAATAGAAGTTCAAATCCCAGAGGTGGCAAGTGTGCGTCCGTGTATTTGTCTGTGTAGGGCGCAATGCTTTTTAGGCTAGTCACACTCACTACAATTAAAATGTCCTACTTAGGCAAGCCTGCTGATGTCATTCACTTTGAAATACATCTTTGGGGGAAAAGTAGTCCAGTAATCTCTCTGATGCATCTTATAACTGCGTAATGCTGTAGTGTGATAAGCTAGTTAGGCAGGAGTTCTAATCCCCAACATGGCAACTGTGTGTGTGTTTGTCTGTGCAGGGAGCATTTTTTTTTAAGGTAGTCACACCCACTACAATTCAAATGCCCTACCTTGGCAAGACTGCTGATGTCATTCACTTTGAAATACATCTTTGGAGAAGGAGTAGCCCAGTAATTTATGTGGCATGTCCTATAACTGCGTAATGCTGTGATAAACTAATTAGGTAGGAGTTCTAATCCCAGACATGGCAACTGTGTGTGTGTGTGTGTGTGTGTGTGTGTGTGTGTGTGTGTGTGTGTGTGTGTGTGTGTGTGTCTGTCTGTCTAGGGAGCAATGCTTTTTAGGCTAGTCACACTCACTACAATTCAAATGCCCTACTTTGGCAAGCCTGCTGATGTCATTCACTTTGACATACATCTTTGGGGAAGGAGTAACCCAGTAATCGCTGTGGCGCATCCTATAACTGTGTAATGCTGTAGTGTGATAAACTAGTTAGTTTGGAGTTCTATTCCCAGACAGTTGGTATGTGTGGATATGGCTGGTCTACATGATTTTATATCTGTCATGACAGTGTTATGTGTTTGAGGAAACTCCCATCTGTAGGGTTATCTACAGACTGGGCAGTGTGTGGAGCCTTTGTTGTGTTACTCACAGAAAACCTATCTGAGAACTGCAGAAGCATAGTGTGAGGATTGCAGTCCATACATGGTGACAGCTATGAGAGTTACTGACTTCATATCCCTCATAGGACATATGTCACAACAAACCCTCGTACAACAGTAAGTGTATGAGATTATATGACAATATTGGGGCAGTGTTTGTAGCTCTAGCCACAAGTCTGTCAACCTTTGTACATATGTCATGCAGTAAGAGGTGGATATGTTCTGTACACCATTATTTATTTTCATCATACCTGATAATAAGCCAGCCAGATGTCAGCCTGCTAGACTTGTTATGAATAGTAGGGGTTTCTGAGGAAATAACTTGGGCATTCTGTGGTTGTGTGTACAGTACTGGGGGTCTGTGTACTTATGATGATTGTCGACAGTATGTGTATTGTGCATACGTACCTTGGGCTGTGCACAGACTGTGGTAGATGTCATTATTCTTGGTCCTGTTCTATCTGATGTTACATGCTGCTCCAGTGTATGGTACCCTACTGGCTCACATGTCTGTAGGGCCAGACATGCACGTGTCCCATACCACAGACAGACATCGGACCACACTGTGTCATGAACCAGTGTATGTAGGGTTAGTGTGTGAGTGGCACATATGAGGATGTTTTTTTTCAGACAGTTCATGTAGTGTCATATTAAGCTTGTGCACCATATGTGGCTGTGGCTGTGTTCACATTGGTTGTGGGTATGCAATTTCTCACAGGTGTCTGTTACTCTGTGCTGTGACATGCATGTAGAGCCTGCTATAATTGCAGGAACATGTGTATTCCCCCATACAAAATGTAGTCCAGTGTTGTGGCAGTCTGCCTGTAGTTTGCACAGTGCTGTGTGACATGCCTAGCAGCCTAGTGTAATTACCCAGTGTGCTGTCATATCCAGTTATTTGCAAGACATACTGCTGAAAGGCCACCATAACTGCTGTGTATTTCTGACAAAGCAGTGGGATTCTGTACAGATGTATGTCTCTTACTACTGGGTAGTATGTGGCCATGTGACTTCTGCACCACCAGGTAATATGTATCAGGACAGAATGACGTGTGTGAATGCATAAACTGTGTGGGCATATGTAGTCCAATATTTACGTGATATACCCATGTTCATGGCTATTAACATCCACATTGTGAGGCTTGGTCCACATGTCTCACTTGAAAGGGATTTGTGTACACCTCTGGACTGATCACAGAGTGCCAGACTGTCCACATATATTGGTCATATCTCTGCTGTAGTCCACAGGATCATTACTGTGCTAGCAGTGGTACTGTACTATGATGTCCTTAGGATGTCAGTCAGTAGCCAATGGTGCACATGTCAAAAGCAGATGTGACCTCCCACACACAACATGTCTGTTAGGGCAACCCCTGTTACAGTAGCAACAGTCAACATATATACCTGCAATACATACAAAACATCCCCTTACACTAAGAGGTTGGGACTATTGGTGCTTAGGTAGGACTACACTCCATGTTCTGAACATATGGTAAATATATATATATATATATATATATATATATATATATATATATATATATACATATATTTATATAGATATATATATAGATATATATACATATAAACAGTCAAATATATACATATACACAGCGATATATGTCTACACATGTACAGATATATAGATACATATGCACATATAGTTATATATATCTACATATATATCGGCATATATAGGTATATCTGAATAGATATGTATGCACATATAGATATCTACATATATGTCAACAAGTAAGATCAGACCATAAACTAATCTCACTGGATATTCACATCCTGACCCCACCCCCTGCCCAGAAAACCACAGTGAAAAACTTCTCTAAAGCAAATTTCACACTCCTCAAAACCGAGGTGGAATCCTTCAAAGCCCCCGGGCCTGTGGAAAATACTGCCCAGACCGCAGAATCCTTTATAAACGCATTCTATGAACATCTTCAGGAATGCATGGATCATGCGATCCCTAATAAAACCAAGACCCAATCCTCCAAAGGCAGACGTCCTGTCTGGTGGACCCCAGCCATAAACAAACTATACAATAGAAGGAGGAAGCTACTAAATGATAGAGCAAAATCCCAAAAAGGGAAGGCATCACTGATCAGTATTAGCAAAAAACTACAGGCACTCATAAAATTTCCTAAGGCCAGCTTCGAGAGAAAAATTGCACAGGACACTAAGGATAATCACAAGGCTTTCTTTAGTTATGTTAGGAACCTGGGTGGTAATTCCCAGATATGCTCAGAATTAGTCCAAAATGACAAAAAATACACTGAACCCACAGGCATTGCCAACATCCTAGCTGACAGGTTCAACGCAAACTCCCCCCCCCTCCCCACCAAAAGGGCAAATATCTATCCCAGCAGAGTGCTTCCCCCCCTGACATCTCAGATGCTCAGGTAAGAGCCACCCTCTCCAAAGCAAAAAACACAGCATCAATGGGACCAGACGGTGTCCCGGGCTGCGTCCTACATGAACTCCAAGAAGAGCTAAACCCAAACATAAAACTACTGTTCAATCTCAGTCTTACTACAGGATATGTGCCCAAAGAGTGGCGTACAGCAACAGTGGTCCCTCTCCATAAAGGTGGTGCCTCAACGGATCCTGGAAACTATAAGCCCCGCCCCATAAGCCTGACTAGCTTGGTCTGCAAAGCTATGGAAAGGATCATCATGGACCTCATAAATAAAGATATTGGGGACCTACAGACACTGGATCCTACCCAGTTCGGCTTTGTTAAGGGCAGATCCTGCCTCTTAAACCTGGTTGATTTCTTTGAAACAGTCACCAAGGCCATTGATGAGGGGAAGGTGGTCCACACAGCCTACCTGGACCTCGCAAAAGCCTTCGATACAATACCCCACTTGGGCATTATAGATAAGCTCACCAGCTTAAATATAAACCCCTATGTCACTAGATGGATTGCAAACTGGCTCAAGGACAGAACCCACATGGTTAGAATTGCTGGAGCCATGTCAGACTCCAAACCAGTTACAAGTGGTGTCCCACAAGGCTCAGTCCTGGGACCTCTTGTTCGGTATATATTTCTCGGAGGTACAGGTCAACACGGAAGGACTGTGGCTGACCAAGTTCGCAGACGACTACAAACTGGGCACCATAATCGACTCTCCAGCCGACACAAGCATCCTCCAAAAGGGCCTCATAGAAACAGACAACTGGTGCCAGAGCCATGGCCTCAAGCTAAATGCCAAAAAGTGTATAGTCATCCCCTTTGGCAAAAACAAAGTGCCCACAAATTACCACATAGGTGGTAATCCATTAAGTACAGAAGAAGTAATTAGGGACCTGGGGACCCAAGTTGATAGCAATCTCTCATTTGACAACCACGTGGCCAAAGTGGTTAGAAAAACATTTTATATAGCCCACCTAATCATGAAGGGATTCACATCTAGATCAGGGGAGGTCATCGTGCCTCTTTACTCATCCCTCATCAGGCCCATAATTGAGTACAATGCCCCTTTTGGGATGTACCTTACCAGACACCTGCAGCAACTGGAAAGACCCCAAAATTACCTCACCAAGAGGATCAAAGGGCTCAAACAGATGCCATATGCTGCCCGGTTAAAGAAACTCCAGCTCTACTCAGTGGCATACCGCCTGTTCAGAGGCGATCTGTGCCTGACGTATAAAGCCATGTTCAACCCGGAATTAATAGACATGCTGCACCTCAGAAACTCCAAATCCCATCGAGCTACGCGCTCGAGAGACTTGAACCTCAGCACTGAAATAAATAGGACATGCTGGAGGGACAGATTCATAACCCAGAGGCTCCCTTCACTCTGGAATAAAATACCAGTCCAGGTTAGGCAGAGTCCCTCATTGACTCTCTTCAAGAGGAATCTTGATGAGTGGATGGGAGATCATAGGTTTACCCCGGGTATCACTTCTGTGTCACTGTTAGACAGAGGCACAGTATACTAACCTCGAAAAAGGGCATAGCAAAATAAATTTAAAATGGGTGGCGAAAGCCAAACACATTCTGGCTAGGCTTATAAATGCCCTAGGGCAGATAGCCTAGTATGAATTTATGAACCTATAATACATAGGTATATCTGTACACATAGGATGCATGTATATATATATATATATATATATATATATATATATATATATATATATATATATATACACATATAAATAGATCTACAAATGGCCATATATATGATGCACTATACAGATGTGTAGACATATGTATGAATATACATGTGTATGTACATGTAGATATATATCAACATATATATATATATATGTATATATCCAAATTCCTGTCATGAGTAAACATCATGGTTGTGTATACCTTCCCAGATGTATCTCACCGTATGTATCTGATATGTGCACATTTAGATGTAACAACATATGTGATGCAACAGTAATATCAATAACAAGTACTACACAATTGTGGAAGTCAAAATAATTGTTCAATACTATTCAATATGTGTAGTGACAGATATATTGAAAAAACAGCAGCTGTCTTCACAGTTGTCATGGCGTAGTGGTTAACTGTTTTGACTATAGTGTGCAGGATCCTTGGTTCAATACTTGCAAGGGCTGTTTATTTTGTTGCTGGGCAGAACAAGGGCTGCTGGACACAGAGTGGTTAATGCAGTTTTGAGCAGCTTTAAGTGCGTTTGTGTGGGTTGGCATGAAGCTAAGCAGTGCTAAGCTACGGTTAAACGTATGGGTGCTTACACCGTATAGGCTTCGCTTACCAGTGCGCAAATCTGCTTAGCTGTTGCATTGCAGCAATTCTGACACCTGCTAAGCATGGCTCAGTCCTAGTAACCAGTGCTCACATCCCAGTCTGATAACATAGCAGGGTAATGACATTTGTAATATTTGTATGTAATGTCATGTACAATACATGCATCTATGTGCTGTCATTATAGTAACAAGAGGTGTGAGTGTCATGTCTGGGAGACACAAGTATATAAGACCTGTACAGCACTGTTATCCATGTGAATGTGTTACATACAAGGGTAGTAACCCAGGTTATGTGCTGTCACACTGGCATGTAGTGTATCATGGTGGTACTACTGTTGACAGTGCTTTCCCAGGCAAGCGTAGAGTGCTAAATGTAGTACTGACAGCTAGCACAACTGCAGGCATAGCTGGACTCTGATGCCTCACTTTCATGTTCCTGGTGTGTGAGCTGTGTCACAGTATATATCCCCTACTTGATAATGATCTGACATGTGGAATGTAATTGTAGACTACCATCTGTACAGCACATGTCAGTGAGGACTTCCAACATGTAGTAATGGCATACATATTGGCGTCAAACGTCTGTCAACACATTTTTCCTACTGCATAGCTACTTGCCAAGCTGATGTCTGTCAGTCCCTGAACAGATGTACAGATGGCAGGTATCCAGCTTGGATAACAGGCAACCTATGCCTGACTGACACTGACATGTCTGCCCAGTTGTGTAGTAACTGGCACATATAGGAGACAACAGCCTGTATGCACCACATGCCACTAGTACCTCCACTACACTACCACAGTCAACAGAACATGCTTGGTTACATGTCTCCATCACAGACACTAACCATGCATTGTAATACATGTTGCATACATATAATCCAATATGCTGTGTGAAGACCAAGAGCGAAGACTCAAGTTCAATTTATAATGTTGCATACATGTCAACTGGATCACCTCAGTGGCCATTTGCAGGAGGCACCCTGAGGATTGGCTGATGCCACTGTCACCCTGAGGGTCACCACAGTGGTGTCTGTTGATAGATTTTCTGCTGGCACATGGCAGGTGGCATGATACCACTGTACACACATCCCCATACACAACCCATCTCTCCATGGACAATAGCCAGGTACACACCTATGACCACCTGCAGTGATGCACCCCAGTACTGACACATGTGTATGTGTGCATTACTAAGGATAGCAGTGTCTGTGTGTTAGTACACCTGTAGTTGGGAATACCATGAGGGCCTTCACAACCACCGCACCACACATTGCCATAGTCAGATGTGGCTGCTGCTGTTTTGGACATTAAATGTACCCTGTTATGCTCCTCTTCCTAATGGCTAAGCCTTGCAGTTCCAGCACAACAGTGTTGTACAAATGGGTCGATAGGCATGGGATACCCATTGAGTTCTGGCAAGTGTGTGTATGTGTGAATGTCTGTATTTCTGTAGGGTACAGCATTCCGAGGCCACATACTCCTATTACAATACACATTGCCACACAGTAGTATGGATATTGTTGTTGCTGCCCATAGTTGAGGCATGACAATGCAACACCCTACTATGCCTGTGGCATGTGCATTAGATGCATATCCCTGTAGTACCACTGTTGGGATATACAATGGGTTGTATTGCTGTCGTAGGCAATGTGTGATGGTGGGTATGTCAGAGTGTCATCATGGGTTCCAGTGAGTACAATATCCACTGTGGGATATGGGTGCTGTGTACACTGTCATTACACCATGGTACACCCAGTATATGTCCCATGTACCACTTTATGGTGACCACTGCCACTGCTATACAGGTAACTGATACCACAATCCAGCCCAGTTATGCATGTGCTGTGTGCAGCCTACCTGTAACACATTGGACACACGGACAAGTTAGTTAGCACTGATAGGCCCAGGTCTCTCGGATGTATGTCTGCCTGTTATGTGTCTGTTAATGTGTACATGATGGTATGTCACACTATGTATTGTCCATATACAGCCATTACATCCTCCATTACCATACTGTAGTTGTGTGGAAATGTTCTGCATGTAACATGTAACCTGGAACACACCTCACCCTAAACACTGCATGGTGTGTGCGATGAAAGCCACACAGCTCAGTAGCACTACATACCTAGGTAGGGGTCTAGTCCCAGTGTTGCCAAGTAAGAGTGTGTGTGTATGTGAATGGGTCTACATCAGGTTGCTGATTATACATGTCCCAGCGGGTCACCTGTCCATGTGGCATAGGCAATAGCTGTTATACAAATCTGTGATATGTGTTCAACTGTACCCCAGATATGTCACAGCCATGGTGTCACCACTGTGTCATACCCCTTGTATGACTGCAGACCATCCTCTTGCTGACACATGTACACCTACGACATAAATGGATAACATTATGGAGAACACGATCTCCCAGTGTTACTAACAGCTATAATGCATCTTAGCTGGACAGCTACACTACCTAACATGTATGCATTAAACATTACTCCTGACAACATGTTACACTGTAGTACATTGGTACACTGTAGTACAGTCACTGTGCACATCAATGTTATGGATGACAGGGATGTGGCACAGGTATCATCATATGCACAGGGTGTGTTGTTGGTTTGCCAGAGACCGAGGGTGGGCCATACATTTGACATCATGTGTGTGGGTGAGGGGTCTACTTAGTTGAACAGGGCATGGTGATGTGGTGTGTGTAGGTATGGGGTTGCCCTAGGTGTGTTCGGATAGTGTGTGGCTATGCATGCACACAGTTTTGCCATGTGGCTGCCTTACACAGGTGTTTTTTGGACAGCTGCAGAACATACCTGGCAGGGTGTGCAGTTCACCACCTCTGGCCATGGACACGTGGACTGTGCCTGCCAGGGGTTACATGGGCATGTCCAGGTACAGGCCTTGATGTGCTACTCTCCATCAAAATTTCTCCATCAAATCAAATAACGGCACCCTTATAACCCCCGACACTGCCACCAAACTATTAGGAATCACAATTGACAATAACCTTACCTTTGATAACCATATAAATAACACTATTAAAACCGTTAATAGAAAATTGGGCTCCCTATATAGAATAAAACCCTTCTTAACACCAACAGCCAGCACTACATTTGCCCACTCCTATCTAATCTCAACTCTTCTTTATGCTTCCCCCATATGTACTAACCTAAAAAAAATAATCTCACTAAGCTAGCTAACTCCTATAACAATATTGCCAGATTTGCCACTGGGAACCCATTCAGAACTCACCACTGTCAGAACCTACAGCAGCTCGACTGGCTTGAACTAAACATTTTGATACTTTCCCAACTTACCATGGTTCATAGGATATTTTACCAACCTAACAACACACCTATACTTTCTAACATTATTACCCCCTATCAAACCTCAATTCCTTATGCCCTTCTAGTAAACTACTAGCTAGCATTAGCAAGTCTAATAACTTGGCAGGTGACTCCTTGTTCTCTAGTACCGCTGGAAAATATTTGAACCTGTTGCCGTCAGATCTAACATTACTTCCCTCCTTTCCGCTCTTTAAACAAATGCTCAAAAACATCTCAAAACACACTGGTTATGCTCTTGCTGCTAGCCTGACTAATCTTCTGCTTTCTCTATTTCCTATCTCTATACTGCCTCCTTTCGCCAGTCAATACTGCTTACTCCTCGGGAAGTAGTAACTGTCTTAAATTTTTGATACAACCCAGTGAACTAAACTTTTATGTATTGTAAACTACCTCAGGTATCTTACTAAGAGTGTCCTGTCCTATTTGCTTACTTGTGTTTCACAAATAGTATAATGTTTTTCTTTTACACTATTGCTCTCTGATTACTTTTAACATAATTTCTCTCTATATTTGTGCATGATAATTTGTATTTTTTTTGTTTGTATTGTACTGTGTGGAGCTTTTCTCCCTGGGCCTCTGCTGAAAATGGAAATATATCCAGTTGGACTAGCCCAGTTAACAAATGTAAAATAAATAAATAAATAAATGAAATAAATATATCAGAGGGACCTACATAAGAGTGTGAAAGATGCGATGTCAGTGGCCACACCTGTGGCATTGCTACAGGGTGGGTGCAGCATTACAGTACATCAACAGTACAAGTCCACAATACTACCACTTATGCACATCTGTTTATTACTACTATGTAGTAACGGGTCTACTTCACGTTGTCGTAAGCTGACAATATCGAGTCTGATATTGTCGGCACAACAATACTGAAAGTGAAGAACATTGTGCAGGTAAACGGATATCTCCGTAAGGGGAGATTTCCATTTACCTCAATGTAGTGCCGTCTCGGAGTTGGTATATTTAAGTAGGTGGGGTGTGGGAGGTTCAGGGGGGCTTGCCCCCCTGTCTATGCCATTTAGTTTTTTTTTAAATTTTTTTTTACGTTATTCGATGTTTTACTTAATCGAGTAGCAATGGGTGGGAGCCTTGTTCCCATTATTTCCATAGGGGGGCCCATGGGGCTTCCACATTGCAGACCACACACACTATCCAGGGTGATTATCCAACCACATGTGTCATATGTCACCCCTGTAGGCTGTCCTCTATATCTACCAACCCAAACCACCTCCACAAATATACCTGTCATCCTTCCCCATATTCCCATTCCCTACTTCACAGACAAGGGCAATGTGGTCCCAACAAAGGGTTCATATGTGACATACCCGTCCATGTTGCCCACACTTTCATCTGCATATATCTTTGTGCATTGCTATGTGTGCTGTTCCCTCACACATAGCATGCAGCACTGTGGTGGTAATGTTTTTACATACTCACACATAGCATGCAGCACTGTGGTGGTAATGTTTTTACATACATATATGTGTGTGTGTTTGTGTATATGTAGACATACGATATATATATATATATATATATATATATATATATATATATATATATATATATATAAAAATAAATGTATATATATATATATATATATATATATATATATATATATATATATATATACATGTGTGTGTTTGTAAATATATATTATGTTGTATATATGTGTTTATATATATGTCTACATATAGGTATCTGTATATCTGTAGACATACAATTATATATATATATATATATATTCCCTAGCACCCCTGTCCTGTCCTGCCGTATGCTGCTAGCATCGTTCATGCTTGATAAGTCCTGCCATCCCATCTTACAACCTCTAAATCGGCAAAAGCAGTAAAGGCTACCAGAACCCAAGTATAAACTCCCACACTACAAGAACAGAAAACCTGCTGCTACCTAAAACATAGACTTGATAAGTCCTGCCCTCTCATCTTACAACCTCTAAATCGGCAAAAGCAGTAAAGGCTACCGGAACCAAAGTATACACTCCCACACTAAAAGAACAGAAAACCTGCTGCTACCTAAAACATAGACTTGATAAGTCTTGCCTTCCCATCTTACAACCTCTAAATTGGCAAAACCAGTAAAGGCTACCAGAACCCAATTATACACTCCCACACTACAAGAACAGAAAACCTGCTGCTACCTAAAACATAGAGTACGTGCTGTATCTACTGTTTGCCATCCTTCTTTGATTTATTAGTCTGACTAGTGTAGTGACCCTCATGCATTGCTAGCAGCTTGCATCTATTCCACTATATCCTCTCATTTATCTCCCCAGTTACAGTGACTATTATCGCCACTAGGTGACAGTGTAGACCCTTCTTTAACCTAGTGTACTTTACAGCGCTCTACATTCGAATTAGACTTTCTCTCCATTCCCCACTCTACCTAGTGCTTACTCCCACCTGAAGCCCCCTTTGCTTTGGTCACTGATCAAACTTAATTCCAAACTAATTAACCCCACTTAAATCTTATCTTAGCATACCCTTACCTGCATTGCCTCATATACTTACTGTGTAATCGCCCATTTCACAGATTTTTCCTGGTAGGCAACCTCCTCTCCTGGCTCTACCTACTCCGTTCGCCCTGCAGGCTCACTCCACTCCCCTACCCTGCCCCCATTTCCGACCCCCCCCAGTACATCTACACTTATACTCTTGTAATCACACCCTCTCCCTCTTAATCCAATACTCTCTCACCATACCAACCCACCTACATCCACCCCCTATCTTTCTCTAGTTACCTCCCACTTACCTCTCTCTACGTACCTCCCACTTTACCATACCTAACCTATTTCTCTTTTCATCTCCAGACCTTACTTATTTTCTCTACATTTACTTATTATTCCCTACATTTTACTATATTTCTCTACACTTACTTATTCTCTACACTTACATATTCCTCTACATCCACTTTTTCATACCCAACCTATCTCTCTCTTCAACTACAGACCCTACTTAATTCTCTACATTACCACTTACTCCATCATGCTATCAAAGCCTACATCCTTCTTAACTCAAATAATACTACTTCTAACCATATCCTACATCTGTTATCTCACACAACCCCCATACCTTTCATCATTCATCATCTTTTCATATTACAAACACATTACCCTTACAACACTCACACACCCATTCATATATCCCCCAATCTATAACCTATCAACAACTACCTAATATTTCCCTATAAACTCACTTCTCAGTATAAGCACCCCTTCCCTTACCAACCAAACCCTTAGATACATAATATCAACCAACTCCAATACTAAACAATACAAGTACTTCTCCAGCATCTGTTAACACCTTATCACTATCCTTCTGTCTGGTGATGTACACCCAAACTCTGGACCCCCTACCAACTCCTTTATTTCCAAATCCATCCTATTCACCTCCCTAAATGCACAAACCATAATTAACAAAATCCCCAGCCTCCATGCTTGGCTTCAACATAACACACCAGATATCCTATCAATGTCTGAAACTTGGTTAAAACCCCACATAAAAGACTCAGAAATAGTACCGCCCAACTATTCCATTATTAGAAAAGATAGAACCCATAAAAAAGGTGGAGGAGTAGCTCTGATTTATTCATCCTCATACACTAAACCTATTCTCAAATTCTACTACGCTGAATTAATGCTGGCCCTACTTCATGTAAATAAGCACAAGCACATATGCATAGCCTCACTATACATTCCCCCAGGAGACAACATCTCAGTACTCAAAAATATCCTATTTTGGCTTTCCACTAATATTAGCAATGAAACTATAATACTGGGTGACAAACATTAACTGGTCCTCTATTCAGTCTTCCTGCACCTCCCTAAATATCAGCCTTTACAATTTCTCACAACTTATCGACTCTATAACCAGACTCTCTAAAGACCACTCCAGCGGTAGCATCCTTGACTGGATCTTAGTCTCTTACCTCATTATTTCTCTGACTGCGGCATATTTCCTGACCCTCTCAGTGACCACATCCCCACATTTACTCACCACCTTGCTTCCCCTTTGCAATCTTCCCACACCTATATCTCCACTCGCCACCTAAAACACTTCAATCCCACTACCTTTTCAAACTCCCTAAAATCAATAAATTGGAGCCCTCTAAGAACTCTACCCCTAAAGGATGCTGTCACCTACTTCAACTCAACTTTCCTAGGCCTGTTAGACAGCCATGCCCCCCTAAAATCCAAAAGAATAAAAACCAAAACAGTCCCCTGGTTAACAAAAAATACACTAGCAGCTATGCACCTTAGAGATAAAGCTTGGTTATACCACCAGAAAAATAAGCCCCCCCCCCTCTCTCTGAGTACAAATCACTTCACAATAGAGTCAAATGGCTTGTTAGTACAGACCATAAAACTTACTTCACCTAACTACAGAATACCCATAAAACAAATCCACAAAAATTCTGGAATAGCATCTCCACTCTCCTTAACCCTGGCAAAAAAAGAACCCCCCCCTGTCCAGATCCTAATGCTCCAGATACAGACCTCGCCACCCAATTTAACTCTTTTTTTCATTGACTAACATCCTCCTTCTCTACCAACACCACACCTACTACCTGTATATCCCCTCCCCTGGTCTCACTCTCTCCATCACTCAGTAATTCCTCTACCTCCCAACCCCCTCCTTTCTCCATAAATCCCATACCCATTTCTATCATACAAAAACTTCTCCAAAAGCTAAAACCATGCTCCAATGCCCCTGATAACATACCCTCACACTTTCTATCTATAGCCACTGATGCTATTGTCTTACCCATCAGTATACTAATTAACCAATCTTTACAAGAAAACCACGTACCCCAACTATGGAAAAAGGCATTCATCATACCCCTGCATAAAGGGGGTAACAACAATAATGTTACAAACTTCCGTCCTATTGCCATCTTATCTCCCATCTCTAAACTCCTTGAAAAATGTATCCACCTACAACTCCTTCCCTACCTTACCAACAGTCACTTACTTTCTCCAACACAGCATGGTTTTAGACCCAGACACAATACTACCACTGCCCTTCTTTCCTTCCTAGACATTAACAAAGCACAAGACTCTGGCTGCACAGTATCCACCCTCCTACTCGATCTCTCCAAGGCATTTATACTATGTCACACAACCAGATAGAACTAGATAAACTCTCCAATCTAAACCTATCCTTCTCCACCATCAACTAGTTCAATAGTTACCTCTCACATAGACAGCAAGCAGTCAAATGGAAAAAAAGCCACCTCCTCCTTCCTTGACACCCCCACTGGTTTTCCCCAGGGTTCCATACTGGGTCCCCTCCTCTTCAATATATTTATAAATGATTTCCATCACTCAGTCCCTAATGCAAAACTCATCCGGTACGCTGACGACTCTACTATAATATGTTCTGCCACCTGCACCCCCACACTCATAAAGTATACCCAAGAAGCTTTTTCTACCACTGAGCAATGGATGTTAGACAATCACTTACCTCTAAATGCCACAAAAAACAAACTAATGTTATTTACCCCCACAAAATCAACCAGTATTGACAGAAATTCATTCTCCATCAAAAGCCATACAACACATCTCTCGAATTAGTATCTGAAGCAAAATTATTAGGTGTCCAAATTGATGACCAGCTTAAATTCAACTCTCACCTGCAAATAAATATTAAAAAAAACACCAAAAACTTGGCATGCTTTACCGCCACATTCGCTACCTTACTCCTTCTACCAAGCTCACCCTCTCCTCCACATGTCTCATCCCTTCTCTTCTTTATGGCGCTGCACTTCTGATAAACCTACAATCCTCTCTTAAGATAAGACTCTCCTCTTGCTATTACAAAATAGCAAAGTTTGCCACAAGCCAAAAAATCTACTACCCATCACTGTGTAGCCCTTCAAAAATTAAATTGGCTAGAACTGCCCAACTATCTCTCCTATAATCAACTCACTCATGCCCACAAGCTCATTTTAACCCCTCCTTCTGTCCCTCCCTATCATCAACTTTCAAAATGTACCTCCCTAATAGACTCCTACGATCCAATAATCAAAACCTAATAGTACTGCATAAACCTACTTATTCCGCAGGCAAAATTCTCCTATACTTCACCCTCGCACGTCAGTGGAACTCCCTACCTCCATCCATCTGTACAACCACTAACCTCTCTTCATTTAAAAAATCTCTCCATTCACACCTTATATCTCAGTGGGAATGCTCCTTCTCCCACCCCTCTTCATTTCTCTCCTCCTCTCCATCTCTTTCTCCTCCAAGTTCATACATTGGTCTTTTACCACAAATCAAGCAATGTGTAAACAATTATCCTACACATTCTACAATACATTTATCTCAAACGTTGTCTCTGTTCAATGAAATCCTTTACATAACCAAAACTTTGATGGTAATCTTTTGATGTAGTAATTTTATATTTAAATGAAATGTTTCTCTACTACTTTGCTTTACTAGTATTTTTGTACCTACTGTAAAAAAGCCGTAACTTATAATTCTTGCTTTGTTTATGATTGTATTGCTGTGATTTTTTGTTTCTGGAGCTTTTCTCCCCAGGACTCCATCAAAAGCGGGCTCTTTTGGCTCAGTGGACCATCCTGGAAAACCAACTGCAAATAAATAAATAAATAAATAATTAAAAAATATATATATATATATATATATATATATATATATATATATATATATACACATATACATATCTATATATGGGGTACATTCAGACATCAGGTCCACAATCTCTAATTCTTCTTCCTGTACAGCTGCACTGCTCTGCCTTGCTACAACACAGACAGGTGCCACATATGGACACAGCCTAACATTAGGGGGTATATATAGGGCCAGATTGCAGGTAAGCCTGTTATACACCTATGGCATTTTCAGCATGCTACAATACATGTTAACCTGAGTGTCCTGCAAGTGGTGGGCTCTGGAACCCACGTATCCATCATTATGGCATTACTTTCCCGACCAGCTATTTGCCACATAATATACATCCTTTCCATTACACAACACACACTATATTGGCTTACATCTTGTCAGTCGGTACTGCTCTGCACAGTTGACGGGTATGGCCCACTACCCACAGGGACAGACTCTAATGTCCATAGCAGTTGTTCAGCTGAAGATCATTACAACAGCAACACCTGATGGCACATATATATAATTCCACATCATCTACCCCAGTATTATGGACCAAGTACTACAGTCAATTACATGGATATATACTTCACATACCTGTTGTAGGGATGAGGTCTGTTGTGGATAGTGTCCTTGTAGGAGTTTTTTTTCTCTCCTTAGCTATGATCTTAGCCTGCTTCCTCTGTTTCTGTTTTTGGTTTGGTTGTGGTTCTGGTTTTGGTTCTGGATCTGTTTTCTCTCTCTCTCTCTCTCTGTCTCTCTGTCTCTCTCTCTCTCTCTCTCTCTCTCTCTGCAGTATATAGATTGAGCTGCTTGGAATAGATTGCAGCGTGTTTTTTGTGGGTGATGCACATGATCTGCATCAATCAGTGTCCTCCACTTGCTACCTGCATGCAGCATGCTGTGTAGTACTTCAAATTACCACTGTCATGACAACCCACTACTATATATCCCTACATCATGTGGGTTTGGTCCCTTTACCTTTCCTGTATGGTGGACATCCTTCCTGTGTGTGGGCAGCAGTGTTCCAGACAGAAAGTAGCAATACCTCTTACAAGAGAGCTTGCACACACAGGCCAGCTACATATTTGTATGAGGTTCCAGAACTACAAACAGAGTGTGAGTACTGTTGTTGTATGCATTGTATAGCACCAGTGTTACAGGGTTTGTGTGTACATACTAGTTTAACATGGACTGCAGTCTGTCTGCATAGCTCTTAACTGCGTGCCTATCCACTTGATGGCCAGAGGTGTGCATGTTATATTTTGCCTGTCCACCACTCAGGTCTTCTGTCAGATGTATCACTGGCTGTGTGTGTGTTGAGTGCTATCAGTACATGGCTACATCCATTTGTGTTGCTGACTTCATATTCCTGACTAACGGTATGTTGCAGACTATCGTGTAACACCAGCTACTTGTTTAGTGTATGACAACACTATTTCACATATGGGCCTGTGTTCCAGCGTCTGTCCTCCACCTGTATACCAGGCTTTGTCCATATGGCATGCTGTCAGGGGTTGTTATGTAGTGGCCTGTGAGTATGTCATGCTGCCATTCCTGCTATCATTCCACTGCCATTGTGGCCCCCACACATATTGTGGGGTTGGGTCCATATATGCGTGGGCTTCATCTGCACATTACATGTTTGCCCTTATGCAGTCCAGAGGTCAATGTATGTAGCAGTGGTATATGCCCCTGTATGTCAGTCTATGGGGGGAGGATGCACCATAACTAACCTAGGCTATTACAACATGTGAGGGGTATCAGGGTTAAGCTGCCTTAAGGTATCTGGATGTACATTACCATATAATTCACCTTGGGTAAATACAGGCGTACTGCTTCCTGCCATACAGACAGTTCTGTTTGTCAGTGTGATTGTGATGATTTCAGTTATGCCTTGTTATGTAACAGATACATCCCATTGTATCAGCTGAAGTCTTTACCCCCTAGGGAATGTGTACAGAGTGTAGATAGAGGCTGCTGGACTATACATCTGCATTACCTACTGTTGATTGATTGTTATCCTGTGGCCCAGTCTGTCTTTACTGTTGTACTACTTGAAGGCTTTGGCCTGGACAGCAACATATGTTATGCTTTCTGGACTACTGTATTAATTGATCTGTTGAGAGTTGCATTAGTCTGTTTATATGCATTTCAGAGTCTAAACAGCTATATGACATGGCATATACAACTGTAATAGTACAAAAATAAAGCTTTCTTATGTATGCAAACCTGTGTGTGGTGTTATATCCTTTGACCTCTCTGTGGGTATAGGTTTTGGGCAACAATTGTCTTTTGTATGGATGACTCATACAGTGTCCAGTTGGTAAGGTGGCAGCTGTAGGCATACTGGTTGTTTTATATGGTGTGTACCCTCTAAATACGTATCTTCCTATACATATCGCTGTGTGAGTATGTGTAGTTGCATATGTGTGTGTATATATATATATATATATATATATGTATATATATATATATATATATATATATATATATATATATATATATATATATATATATATATATATATATATATATGTATGTATCTGCTTATATGTGTGTGTTTGTATATGTATCTTAGGAATGTTTATTGCTTCCACATTGTACATTCCCTATGGTAGCCAGACTGTACTGCATATGTTATTGATACCAGCCTGACATCATACAGGTGGGATGGATTACTTTTAACATCTTGTGCCCATGTTGTGTTGGGTCCTGGTTATGGGACTTGCAACAGTTGGTATTGTATTGCAGGGCAGACCTGTTTGGCTGTGGGGGGTGGGTAATATCAATACGTACAAGACTTATCTAGCTTGGGCCCCCTCACCGCCATTAATGGTGCCTGTGGTCATATATATGTATTTATGTTCTCATTTATATCTATAGATATATATCTGTATATATATATATATATATATATATATATATATATATATATATATATATATATATATATATATATATATATATATATATATATATATTTATACATACATACATGTGTAGACATATATATCTATAGATGTATGCATATGTGTGTGTATATATATATATATATATATATATATATATATATATATATATATATATATATATATAGATGTATATATCTATTTAGATATAAATATATATACACACATACATCTACATGGTTAAATACATTTCCTGTACTGTTGAATGTCTGTGCTGGATGATATGTTTATAAAAACAGCAGGGCTATGTATATCTGACATGGCTTACTGGTAAATCACTTTGGCTATGGTGTGCAGGATCGTGGGTTTTAGCCTTGCAGAGGCTGTTTATTTTGTTGCTGGGCAGAACAAGGGCCGTTGGATACAGAGTGATTAAGGCACTTTTAAGCAGTTGTAAGTAGGTTTGCGCAGGTTTACGTGGCGGTAAGCACTGCTAACTTCCGGTTACAGTTTCTTATACTCAGTCAGCTTCTAAATTGCTTAACCTGTGTAGGCATTGCTTACCTCTGTGCAAACAAGCTTAAACACGCTTCATGTTGCTTAAAAGTGCTTACTCTCACTTACCCCGCACTCATTTCTTTAAAAGAAATGAAAAAGGGTTGCTAGGAAAGTGGAGAAAAAGGGGCACAAAGAGGGAAAACTGTAGATAAAATAGGTAGGGATGTGCAGGAAGGGTGTAGGGAAGATCCATAGCTGCCCATTTCTTCTACAGCAACAACTGTGCTGATACACTGAATTTGGAGATAGATTTGAACACTCATACCCCTGAGAGAAGGGTGAGGACAACAATAATATGTTGTTAAGCCAGTTAGACCGGATTACATGTGTCCAGTGGAAATGTGTGCAAAATGTACAGCTATGTATGGGACGAGATTTGTTTGGGAACAGATTGCCCCCTTTTTTTCAGGTGAGAGTGGGATGTTGGGAAGAGATAGTAGGTATATTTGGGGAAGTAGGTTGGGTAGGTTAACAGACAAGACAAACAAGATGCATACGGGGCGGTGTATGACACATGTGGGTAAACACCTTAATGGGGAGGGGTTTTGGGAAACCAAAAGCCCATGATCCCCCTAGTGGAAATAGTGGGACAGAGGTCCCCACCTATGGGCAGTCACCACTGCATCTTCACAGCCCCAAAGGTGGCTCTGCTGAGGGCTGAGTAGAAGACCCAGGCCAACCCTCTAGTCATGACACATGGCCCTTCAAGCTGGCATAGCAGATCTCTGACCTCCCTGTGGAGCTCGCTATGCACCATGACCAGGACCTGGTGACAGGTTCCCGTCCATGCCCGCTTCCATGGGGGGGTGAGCGCCACCCCCTGAGGCAGTTCCACTTGAAGGTGGTGCATGACCAATGGACGAGGAGGTCCCGGGTTGGGTCCCAGACGTGCTGGTGCCAGGTGCCACGGCCAGCTGAGGTGGGACAGGTGGGTCCGCTGGGACTTGCATTCCCATACATGTTATTGTGTTTAAGTTTTATCAACATATGTGGTTTAGTAATAGTCAACACATTCCAGGATTAGGTATAACAGCATGCATAGATATTCCCATTAACCCAAACACCAGATATGGAACAGTTGCATAGCAAACAGGACACATGCATATATGGGACAACAGTGGTAATTACAACAGCATGCAGGTGCATTGAGGGACCATGTCACCATTGTGGGAGTATTTCAACATATCACATGCATAGAAACAGGTTTAAATAGTTATTGAACAACAGGACATATGTCCCAACATTAGAGTTAAGTCAGCACATATCAATTGAGTTGTGTATTTAGTTTATTGTTGCAGATATGGTAGGGGGGTGTCAATTAACAACTAGTATATTCCTGGAGTTCACATTACTTTCCTAGTCAATGCTGTGTCTGTACCATACAAGCATTAGTACACTTCCCTATTGCCTTAGTTTGGACAGTGGTATGGCTGTCAACAACTGTATACATTAACTGGTTTTACTTGCAGTATACACCTCTTACCTGGTATCCATGTGGAGGAATTGTTTAATACTAACTGTTTCTACACATACTCCCAGATTCCAGGTTGATGTTATGCACATACCTGTCCATATCGTTTTGCACACACTCTGGGCATGTCTTGACCACATGCAGGTGAACCGGGACATATTTTGACTATTGCCCTCTTAAATCTTTAGTGAATTGTACAATGGCAGGTTTGTTTTCATTGACATTTTCCAAATATGTACAGGCCTGACTGTCATTTATATGACATGAAATGCTGCCTACATGTCAGAGATAAGCACACTGATATACCAGGGGGACAGGGTGACAGCCGGCTGATGCGGGCTGATTAACTGGACATTCTGGACATTTCTGTACACTTGTGGGGTATGATTCTGTATGTAGCCTAGTACCACTCCCAGGATTCACACCATGGTTGTGTGTGCTAAAAATACAACAGTTCACATCTCAATTGAGTATGCTATTTGGATTTTGTTGTCTGTCTTTTCACTTTCTGTCTAAGTCTATCTCAGTTGTACTATATGACCTCTTGGGATTACACGAGTCATATACAGACATTCCTCCACATTTTATTTATGTAGCACACTGTGGGTAACAGTGCTTAATACAATAGTACTATTAAGTGATTGCAAATCTACATTACCATATGATACCAGAGTAAACACATGCAGTCCAGCAGTTAGACCTTTATTGTCAGGCTATTATGCATTTATTTACATACAACCTATATGAGACTCTTCGGGCCATATTCTCTGGTGTATGCAGCACATGCCTTAAAAATACAGGTTTTATGCAGGCAATTAACTTACTACTACTTTTAGATTTATTTCCTATGACAGTACATGCAAGAGTATTACTAACCTGCCTTGCGTCACAACCACTCCAATCTACATCCATGGGCCTCCTGGTTCATACCGCGCTTACTTGCCACTGTGAAAGACATAAGAGGAATATTTAGCCATACCTTTCCATGATATACATGAGCTGGCAATAATTAAACAGGTAGTGGACTGATACTTACACATGGCTAGGACTTCCCCTGTCCTCCTAGCCTCTTGGATCCACTGATCGAAGAAATCCCCCTTTCACTGCTTCAGGTCAACATAGTGATGCCTGACCTGCTCACCAGTTTGGGGTATCTCATTGGCACTGGTGAGTTTACAGGTGAGATGGTCCCAGGCTTCTGCTTTGTATTGGGAACCCTGGTACTGGCCCTGCAGCAGTCTCATGTCATGGTCTTTCACAAGGAATTCTGCCATGACTCTGGACTCCAGGATGCCCCAACGCTGTGCCAGAAAGCACACACCCTCTCCCATTCCAGACATAGTACCTGCAAGGGGAAGCTACAACCAGTTATGAGATGTATTCCTGCCTGTTGTGTTTAAATAGGGCCAGTTTCCCACACTTTACCATGATTGGACAGTTTTGAAAAGGCTAAACTATGGGCAAACATGCTTAGCTAAGGTTGGCATTGCTTAAAGGGGTATACCAATGGGCAGATTGAGTTAGCTGGCCTACATATTGCTTACACCTACTAAGCTGGGCTGTGCAATGCTCAGCATTGCTTAATATTTAAGTTGCATTATATTTTCATTGTGGCATTGATTTATTATTCATTACATGTTATATATGTGTTTGGTATCCATGCTTCATGTGTATGTACACTCTGTGGGGTCTTTGTGTTTATTAGGGGAATTCAACACTTTATTACATTGACACCTCACATCTGGGCTTAATACAATACTCCAGTTCACATATTTATGTCTTGTAGTTGGTTATACAATATAAAACTGTATATAGATTCCTTTCACATGTTCAGTTTGTATTTCCTATGGTGAGGATCTGTTTGGTGATACCTCAATCATATGTACTGCTGTGATGGCTTAGTGGTTAACTACTGTGACTATAGTGTACAGGGTCCTTGGTTCAAGACCTGCAAAGGCTGCTTATTTTATTTCTGGCCAGAACAGTGGCTGATGCATGCAGGAAAACAGTACAGACTGAGTGGAGAGAAATGGAGGAATTGGTACACTAAATTGTGTTGTAATGAATAATTAATGTTGAAGAAGGGAAATGTTTAAAATGCACTCATATCCTGCAGGCAATTGTGATGAAAATGTATAAGAAGCATGTCTGATGTAAATCCAGCAATCTTGATGTAATGATCATTAATGTCAATGACGACCCCACGGTTATGCACATCGACAAAAATGGACATGCTAACAAAGGATGTGGTTGGGACATTTATTTACTTTCATTAATGTCAATGACAACCCCATGGTTATGCACATAGACAAAAATGGACACACTAACAAAGGATGTGATAGGGGCATTTATTTACTTTATTTATTTTACATTTGTTAACTGGGTAGCGTCCGACTTGGCCATGGAGCGCCCATTTTCAGTGGAGACCTGGGGAGAAAAGCTCCAACACAATAGCTTTATCCAAAATAGTACAACATCATAAAATCATAAAAACATGAGAACAAAATTACATACATATAATAATACACTTAATACAAAAATTATACATATATATTCCAGAAGACCAGAGATAAAATTAGTCAAAGATTATGCTGTAAACAGCATTGTAGATAATATCAGTGAGTGAAATTGATTGACACAGAAACATCTATGGTGTCATCAGTTATGGCACATTTAAAGTATACATTGTTTCCAATATAGCTAAGCCACGGTTGTGCAGCGGTAGCATTGTCACCTCACATCAAGAGGTTCTCCTGTTCGATTCACGGCTGGAGCACCTTTTGTGTGGAGTCTGCATGTCCTCCCCGTGGTCGAGTGGTGTTTGAAAGACATGCGTAGAATGGGCATGCCTTCGTTGAAGGTTGGGCATCGAGCTGGCACCTCGGCACCATAAAAATCTACTGCCAATCATTAGCAGACTGGAGTTCCGCTGTGGTGACCCCTAACCGAGAAAAGCTGAAAGAAGAAGAACATTGTTTCCAACGTAGCTACAAATTCTAAAATGGGGTAGAGCCATAGTTAAAGTTCCTTTGAGAGGGGAATAGAGAAACGTAATCAGGGAGGGAGGATTGATTATCCAGGAGATCAGCAAGAGCAGATCCAGCTGGATCTGAGATGGTTTCTAGTTTTTGTTTTAAAGGAAGAGTAGTTGGGAGTGTTTTGAATGTGTTGGGGGAGAGCATTCCAGGCCTTAGCTATTTTATTAGAGTAGAGGCAGTCACTATGGTAGCTGTGTGACTGGGTTATTTTTAGCATCAGTCTGTCTGAAGATCTAAGGGACCTTGTGTTGACTTGAGATTGAACTAGGGAGGAAAGTGAAGGGCATAGGTTGGGGTTGTGAATGATTCAGTATGTAAAGGTGAGACGGTTTAATGTTAACAGGTTGGGAAGTCCAAGCCAATTCAGTTGCTGGAGAGCAGCGCAGTGATGAGATTTATGTGGATGATTGTTGGCAAATTTTGCAATTTTATTGTAGCAGGATGATAGGTTGTTTAGGTCAGTTTTACACAGGTTTGTAAATATGTGTGAACAGTAGAGTAGGGTAGATAGAAGCTGGGATCTAGCAGTGGCTAGTCTGGCTTAGTTTGTCAGGAAAGATTTAGCACAGTAGAGAGATCCAAGTTTGGCGTGGACTTTTTTATTGCAAGGGAAATGTGAATATCAAATTTCAGCCTGCCATCTATAGTTACACCTAGGAGTTTGGTATGGTTTGTGGGTTCAATTATGTTTCAATTGATGGAATGAATAATGAGGGATGGAGAGTGGTTACTGGATGGTTTGTTGGTGAAAAACATCAGTTTGGTCTTTTTAGGGTTTAGAATGAGCTGGAGATTGGATAGGTAGGTTTTGATTTCCTGAAATGCTTTTTGAGTCTTATCTTGAAGTTCTTGGAGGGTTGGGTCACAGCAGATAAGAGATGTATCATGTGCATATTGTATGAGTGTAGCAAGTTGGGTTGCTGAGTCTATACTATTAGTAAATAGGATAAAAAGGAGGGGGCCGGGTATGGACCCTTGGGGTACACCAGTGGACACTAGTAGCAGAGGAGAGAGATTTTTCTCCCATTTGGTGGCCTGTTTATGGTCAGATAGGTAGCTCTGAAACCATGTAAGTGTGGAAGAACTGAGATGATAGGTGGCAAATATGTTTAGGAAAAGCTGGTGGGAGACATTGTCAAATGCCTTTGACATGTCAAGGAAGATTGCTGAGACTAGGAGACTATTATTCATGAGGTGATGACTGTTGTCAGTGAATAATATTAAGGCTGTGTTAGTGCTATGCTTTGGCCTAAAGCCATGCTGTGAGTGGGATAGTAGGTTGTTGTTGATGAGATGATTTTAGAGTTGTTGGTGAATACATTTCTCTAAGATTTTAGCTATGGGTGGGAGGATGGCAGTGGGATGATAGTTTGTGATTTCTCTGGAGGGGCCGCCCTTGTGATGGGGATGATATGTGTGATTTTCTAGAAGTGAGGTATATATTGTTTAGAGATAGAGTGTTTGACATGGATGGATATAAGATAGGCAATAGATGGGGCAGCAATATTTAAGAATTCATTGGGGAGTTGGTCTGCAGCTAGGCTGCATGGTTTAAGTTTTCTGAGGAGATTTTTTATGTAGGAGGTTTGGACATGTTTGGAGGAGAAATAGTTAGTGGTGCTAGAGGTAGAAGGGGGACTGTGAGAGGTGGGTTTTGGTGGTAATCTAGGAGGGAGGTGATTGAGTTAATAAAGTGGGAGTTAAATTGGGATGCTACGGATTCAGAGGTATTGGATATGGATGGGGAAGGGTGGAGGTTTTACCTGGGTTAAGAAGGTAGTTAATAGTTTGCCAGAATTTGTGAGGGTTATGAAGGTACCTTACTTGAGAGGTTTGGAAGTAATATTTTTTGTAATTTTTTTATACATTTATTTGTTTGGTTCCTTAGCTGCTAACATGAGGTGCAATCATTTTTGGTTTTGGTGGATTGGTATAGGGCCTTAGCTCTATCTCTTTGTTTGATAAGAAGTTTAGTGTCATGGGAAAGCCAAGGTAGTTGTTTGGATTTGACACATATTTTTTCTTATGGGAAAGCTGCAGTGCAACAAAAGGGAGTGAAAATGTGATATCTGTGTTAGTTAAATGCTGAGTTAACACTTAAGGGCAGAAGATAGTTTCTGGGCTGAATGCATAGAATGCAGCTATTGCATATGAGATGTTCATACAAGGAGTTTATGTAGTAAGCTGACAGCACTGCTGTGTTATCCATCTCAGCATGCATATATAAGAACCAAAGGACCTAATGTCAGATAAATCAGAAATGGGGATGTTTTGCAAAGAAATGACAGTGGCAGCAGTAGGAAAGGTATTCATCATCTATGAGCATGTAATAGACAATCAAGTTTTGTATTGTTATGTAAATGCTAAATGCCTATCTAATAGTTAACATACATAAGACACAAATGATAGAGTGGATAGCCCAGTTTTGCCATTGCTAATTTGCAGACATGTCTGACATAATAATACTAGGCATGCTGACATAGAATTACAGGGAACAGTAACATAACAGCAATTCTACAGCAGTAACACAATAGAAAGTATTGTAACAGAGGATCAGTCACAGCTTCTGATAGTCTGGCAGCATGCCATACAGTAAGAAACATTTATGGAATCACTCATCTGCCATTAAGCTGTATAGTGCGATGAAAAGAATTGCAGTATTAAAGACCTGTTTGTAGGAAGACATGCAATACAGAACATAATTGTCTTGTGAACAGGTAATGCATATGATCAATGAATGACATAAGAAATATTTGCATCATGTCATTTTCAAACACAAGCCAGAACAGATATCACAGAGATGCATAACAATCATGGTTGCCACAGAAATATGCATATTGGTCATGTAAGGAATAATACCCTTGAAGTGCTTACAGCACTTTCCTACCGTATAATGACCTACCTGGTAGGAAAATACCTGAAAAAGATTACCCTTTGAGTGTGCCATAAATATTGATTGTGTGTAAGTCACTGTTGTCTGACAGACAGATGTAAGCAGATTCAAAGGCTGTCTCCAAACCCCTGTATTGACTGCATGTGTCACATCAGATAGCAATGGGGGCTGTCAAAAATACCTGAATTAAATGTGTTAACACAGGAGGTATGAACACTTCGATTTATTCATAATGCTAGAAAGGAGCTACACATGTTACTGTCTGCACAGCACTGAGCAGTACAATATGATTGCTTCTTTGACAAGCAAGCTTTTTCCATCATGTAGAACACACACTGTGTCAGAATTGAACATCCCTCTATCTGTGTAGGTATGCTATATAAGCCAGTAATCAATGCACGTGCCACAGGAGCACTCGCTGCATGACATGTTCTGAATAACATTTCAATGCCATGCAATCACAACTTGTGATGATATATCATAGTCCAGCATAAAATTGGATGCAAATAACTAGATACAATGGTGTTTATGCAACATCAGTACATTCATATAATGTTTCTCCAGTCAGGAATTGAACAGCAAGCCATGGGACTCTACTGACTAATAACATCTGGATGAACCACGAGCTTCACGGTGAAGTCTTACAAATAGTGTGACAATCCACCAATGCTAATGTATTACATCATATGTATGTGTGGTAAATAATCTCTGAGATGAAAGGGATAGTGGAGGACTCTCACACTGTAAATGGGCATTATAACTGTGGTAGATGCCATCCATGCATTACAGTATAAGGCACCACAATGCTAACAGACACTGAATGTCAATGTTGAAAACATGAGCATTTGACAACAGACAATACATATTTTACAGGATAAATGCACCATGGTAGAAATGTCAGTACATTTCAGAGATATGTCATTATGTGAAAGCATTATGTCATGTTATTGTTGCAAGGGATATGTGTGCCTGTAATTGTTTTAATTCAACAACAGAACAGCATGTTGTCTCATTCACTCATGTCAGAGGATAAAACTTCTTATATATGTTATGTAAGAAACATGAAATCAAATGTCAATATTATTCTGAATAAAAGCATTGCTATGTGAAAAAAATATCCAAACTTTTAGTGCTTGACAGCAGTGTTAGTGACATGTACAATCACAATAACACTGACACACTGTAGCTTGAGCAGTAATGGATGTATTTCAAATAACTACCCAAGATCACAAGCTAAACATCATTGTCTGAATCATAAGCACCGCAAATCATGTTAAGCTAAGACAGGGCAGAGTTAAATGGATGACATCACTGCTGTTTATTAACTGGATGTTTATGTTAAAAAGTATTTGAAGTGCACAACAACACTGTACTGGTGCACACAGAATCAAAGTCACACAACATAGGAGAATTCACCCTCCAACTGTGTGATACTACAGTTGTGGTAGCATTATGCAATCCTTGTGTGGCCAAAAAGTAATTTTTCTGGGGAATGCTAGGATTTTCTAGTATTACAGGGTGACACTTTATTTCAGTCTCAGAAGTATACATAAAGGTGGTTGTGAGGTGACCAATGGTATATGACAGTAATAACTATCACAGTATTGAAGCAGTGATGGAATCAAATAACACAAGTAAAACCAGCTGCAAAACACGAACTCAAAAGAGAAAACTTGCAGAGAAAACCAGTTTAATAAAAAGCAGAGCTTTCGGGCGTAACCCTTCTTCAATACTAATACATTCAAACACTAAACTCTAGAAGCTTAAATACAGGTCTAGAATCACATGACCAGCAGCCAAATGAAATCATGTGACAGAAAACAAATTAAAAATTAAAGACATATACATATAAATATATTAAAAGATGTGTAGATACACAGTATAAAATATTTACTTTACAATATTACGTAGCTTAACTAACACAGGTTTTAAACTGACAGTGCTATTTAAACCAGGATGAGTGTCAGCAGCTAATCTCAATATCCATTCAAATTCTTTGAGCTCAAGGCGGTTGTTGACATCACCACCTCTTTCATTTGGACATAGAGCATCAATCACTCTAAACTTAAATGTATGTGTTTCACCACAAGTTTTAATATGTTTACATAGTGCATTATTGTCACAATTTCTCCTAATTTCAGAATTATGGTCTATAACACGTTCCTTAAGCTTACGTATTGTTTTTCCCACGTAAAATGAACTGCATGAGATGCAGGTAGCCAAATAAACCACAAAAGTGGTGTTACAAGTAGCTGTAATTTTAAAATGAAATACTTGTCCATTGGCAGGATGAGTAAAAATATCACTACCATTCCCTAAGATATAAGCACAGGCAACACAGTTAAAACATGGAAAAGTACCAGTTTTAGCAGCCAATTGTGTATAACAGGGTCTATAAAATCTTTATAACAGAGTAAACTTTTAATCGTCCTCATATTTTTATATGTAAAATGTGGCTTGGTGCCCAATATAGTTTTTAGTTCATCCAATGCCATCAGAATGGGCCAGTTCCTGTTAATAATTTGTCTAATTGAACTTGACCTACCATTAAAAGTTGTGACGTACCTTATTTCATGTTGAGTAATGGTGTTATTACACTGACTATCTGTGAGGCTTGACCTATCTTCCAAAAATGTTGGTATAAGTGATGTCTGCCTAGCTTCCATTACATCAGATTTAAGCTTGGATAATAAATTCATATCATATCCACTAGAAAAAAAGTCCTCTACCATATTATCAAGTTGTGAAACAAATGTAGTATTATCAGTAGTTAGTCTACATTGGGGACTTCCAAAAGGGGAATATTTTCTCTTGGCCTAAATCTGATTATCATACAACCTCTAATTATCAAAAGCCTACTTATAAAGAAGCACTTGATGCCTTAGATACTTTTGATGAACCTGTATGCAACACTAATGTCGTAGAAACACCTACAACTAAAGAGATTCCCCCCAATACAACATCTGACGGGGATAGTCCAACCTACACCTACGTCTGTAACTAGCAGCGCATGCGCATCTGTTAGGATACGAAGTAAGAATGATGGCGCTGACAACGTGAATACGCTAACTGGAAAAAAGACTCAACAACTTACTTTTAGCTTTGTACCTAAGTGTTTTCAGTTAGAACAACCAGAAGCAGTTGGAAATAAATCCCCCAAGTCGAGGGGCTTGTTATCTACACAAATTACATTTACAAACAAAAGGAAGAATCAAAGCCCTTTAGGACTGAACAAAGTAAGTCGCAAATGAACAGTGTATTAAACCTCTCCACTTTTGAATTACAATCAGCGACTTTTCGCTTTTCAGTAAAGGTTTTAAATTTATACCATATGGTTGTGACAATATTGTCTCTGCTTTAACAGAACTAAAAATCTTTGTTCGAAATCTCAACTTAAGACTGCTATTTGGTAATACTCCTGCGCCTGAAAAATGTTGTAAACGTAGTAGCACTTTTATGCCAGTCAGTGTTCCTGTACTAAAGGCTTTTCATGACATTTGCGAGTTTCAGATTAGAGAACTCTATTTAAAACCTGTTAAAAACAAGGCATATAATTTAAGCTTCTCTGAGTATAAAGCCTTAAACAGTTTACAACAGTGTAATGACATTATTATAAAACAAGCTGATAAAGGTGGCAAGGCTGTCTTAATGAATCGTGATAATTATTTTTCAGCTGTTTCTCTGCTTTTAAATGATGATACTGCCTTTAAAGTTATCACTAGAACTGATGTAAAAATGTATAAGTTATGTGAACATGGTTGTGTATGAGCTGCAGCTTAATAATGACATAGATATTGATCTTTTAACTATTTTACAGTACCTTGTCCTCTGATTCCACATTTATATGGGATCCCTAAGATTCATAAATCCCTGGAAAATCCACCCATGAGACCGATTGTCTCTGGAGGTGGTTGGGTTACTGAACCCATATCAGTTTATTTGCATAGGCAATTAGAAGTTTATTTACCTAAATGTAGTTCTATTCTAAAGGATACTTGTGATTTATTGTCAAAGCTACGGGTATGGTATAATAATGTAAAACTGATTTAAATACCAAGAAATATTATTTAGTGACGCTTGATATCATGTCCCTTTTCACAGTTATCCCCAATGATGTGGGAATAGAACTACTTAGAGAATTTTTGTCTTCTCAACCTAGTCCTGACCATAGGCTCATTAGCAATATCTGTTGCCTTATGGATGTAGTTCTGAGGAACAATGTGTTTATGTTTAATAATACCTAATTTCTTCAGTTAACAGGCGTAGCTATGGGCACATCCGTAGCAAATACTTACGCTAATTTAGTGCTTTACCAATGGGAATGCAACTATTTGTTTAATGCACAAAATCTATTTCTTAGTAACATTAGTTTCTATCAGCGATTTGTAGACGATTGTCTACTAATATGGAATTTTACTTTGGATGATTTGAATATTTTCATTGATTATTTAAATTCTAGTACTAATTTTTTGAAATTTAAAATGGATGTGTCTGACAGCAGCATATGTTTTTTAGATGTCAAACTGCAATTGAATGATGGCATATTAAAGACTAGTATTTATAGAAAGGATGTTAGTAATGGAAGATATATGCATCACAGTAGTATGCACGCGCCACATGTCTTTAAAGGTGTAGCAAAATCTCAATTTATTAGAGCGAGTAGACTAACTACTGATAATACTACATTTGTTTCACAACTTGATAATATGGTAGAGGACTTTTTTTCTAGTGGATATGATATGAATTTATTATCCAAGCTTAAATCTGATGTAATGGAAGCTAGGCAGACATCACTTATACCAACATTTTTGGAAGATAGGTCAAGCCTCACAGATAGTCAGTGTAATAACACCATTACTCAACATGAAATAAGGTACGTCACAACTTTTAATGGTAGGTCAAGTTCAATTAGACAAATTATTAACAGGAACTGGCCCATTCTGATGGCATTGGATGAACTAAAACTATATTGGGCACCAAGCCACATTTTACATATAAAAATATGAGGACGATTAAAAGTTTACTCTGTTATAAAGATTTTTATAGACCCTGTTATACACAATTGGCTGCTAAAACTGGTACTTTTCCATGTTTTAACTGTGTTGCCTGTGCTTATATCTTAGGGAATGGTAGTGATATTTTTACTCATCCTGCCAATGGACAAGTATTTAATTTTAAAATTACAGCTACTTGTAACACCACTTTTGTGGTTTATTTGGCTACCTGCATCTCATGCAGTTCATTTTACATGGGAAAAACAATACGTAAGCCTAAGGAACGTGTTATAGACCATAATTCTGAAATTAGGAGAACTTGTGACAATAATGCACTATGTAAACATATTAAAACTTGTGGTGAAACACATACATTTAAGTTTAGAGTGATTGATGCTCTATGTCCAAATGAAAGAGGTGGTGATGTCAACAACCGCCTTGAGCTCAAAGAATTTGAATGGATATTGAGATTAGCTGCTGACACTCATCCTGGTTTAAATAGCACTGTCAGTTTAAAACCTGTGTTAGTTAAGCTACGTAATATTGTAAAGTAAATATTTTATACTGTGTATCTACACATCTTTTAATATATTTATATGTATATGTCTTTAATTTTTAATTTGTTTTCTGTCACATGATTTCATTTGGCTGCTGGTCATGTGATTCTAGACCTGTATTTAAGCTTCTAGAGTTTAGTGTTTGAATGTATTAGTATTGAAGAAGGGTTACGCCCGAAAGCTCTGCTTTTTATTAAACTGGTTTTCTCTGCAAGTTTTCTCTTATGGAATCAAATAACCTACCTGCCCACTTATGCCATCTATACAGTACATTATCAGCAGCCAGCACCACAGGAGAATAATGACTACAATTGAGACATGTAGCATCTATGAAGGGATGACATCAGCAGCGTATTGCCAAGGAGATGTTTCTGGTAACATGTATTTTTACAGCCAATCAGGGCTGTAAAGGTTGCCACCACTAATGTGTGTAAATCTATCATTACCTCATTGGTAGTCATACTGGTAGAAGTTAAGCACTGCTGTACCTATCTAGTTACATATTCTAGAGAACAGTGTAAGACATGCTAGCAGCATAGAAGAAGACTGACATTTAAATAGATTCAATTCACTTGCAAAACAAAGACCTCATCAGTGTGTTTAACTAGGGGTATAGGCATACAATATAATGTTGTAATTGTGTGCTCTTATTGATGTCATACAACTCACTTCACATTTGAAGACAAGAAAAGTTCAACCCCCCCAGCCCACTTGAAAAAAATGTGGATCACTTTCTCTTTACAAACATTAAATTAATATTTTTTAACCTATTACATTGCTATTTAAAGCATTAGTTTACAAATATGTGAACTGAGTATTGCCTAAAAAAGCAATGTTTTCTTTAAATAATGTATGGAAAATTGTAATCATTACAGTACTAACCTATGAACCTATAAACATTATGCATAGCTACACCCTTGTGTTACAAAGAAGTTGTGGCTGTGACACACACACACACACACACACACACACACACACACACACACACACACACACACACACACACACACAGACGCAAGTCTTCCATGATGGAAACTGAAACTCCTACTTTTCTAGTTACACTGGCTGGACAGCACTGTACTAGTCACAAGTGCCACTGGATTAGTCTAGCTATTAAGGGGAGACAGTGCATGTTTGTCAGGATGACCTCATTAGTGTGAATCATACAGGATGTTTCTTGTAAAAATTGAGATAAGTGAGCTGTGAGGACATTAAATGTGTTATTCTCAAGAGAAGAGTATACAACTAGTGTTATAGTCTCTCTGTCTCTCTCTCTCTCACACACACACACACACACACACACACACACACACACACACACACACACACACACACACACACACACACCTTACATATTGGGCATTGAACTTCCTGCCTATCTAGGTTACACAGTCTAGAGAGCATTGTACTAGTTACAAGCACCACAGGAGAAGTCTGACTCCTAAAGGGAGCGGCTGCACTTCCATCAGGATTACCTCATAAGTGTGTGCCATGCAGGATGTTTCTATAAAAAAATTGAGATAAGGGAGCTGTGAAAACAGTTAAATGTATTAGTCTCAGGAGACGTTCATACAGCACCAAATATTACACACAGTTACACATAAACACACATCGTAAATGTTGGGCATTGAACATCTTACCTATCTGGTTACACTATATAGACAGCAGTGTATTAGTTGCAAGTATCGCAGAAGAAGATGGACAATACCTCTGTGATTTTGGTCTTGGAATATTGGTAAAAAGCAATGTTTAGAAGAGATGGTACTGCACATCACAGGCTGTGCGACAGCTGCATATGTGTGCACAGGGCAATGTAACATCACTACAATTGTCACATTTAATGATATACTTTTATAATGAAATGTAGTTATTTTCCTTACTGTACATTGTGTTACTGTGATGAACATTGACATTTTCAACATAATGGGATAACGTATATATTGACTATTACACACCATGGATTATCAATTAAATATTCATGTGACTTCATGTCAGGATGATTGCACACTTGTATTGTCACATACTTTACAGCATGCTAAGAAAACAATTATTCATGAGTATTACCTTAGCACACCACATAAAAAGTCTTAATTGATTTAGTTACCATCACTTGTCTTGTTTCACCATTAAAGACAATGATACGGGGTATTTTGTTTACATGCTTTATTACAAAGAAACACATCCAGATGGATAGCAGCAGTACCAAATATAAACAAACTGATTAACTGACAGACTACACAGTCATACATGCTTACATCTCAACAGCTTACTACAAAATGGCAGTCAGGCTCACACATGCTCAGTATTTATACACTTGTGCAAGCCACTAGAAAGCTTCTTAAAGGTGTACACACATATTGATCTACAGTTACTATTTGACAGCAGATTTCAACAAACGTGAATATATGCACTCATCTTTATTATCCTATCGATTACTGCAATCTGTTGTGCAAGCCCCTAGAAAACTTCTTAAAGGTATACACATATATTGATCTACATCCTCCCTCTTTAATAAATTGCCCACAATACAATGACATTTGAAAAGAAATATACAATGGTATAGACAATAAAAAATAAATGCAACATTCATGTCCTTATGTCCAAGTTGCCATGTATTTGGAACATGGCCTGGAAATGCAACCTGATGTAGTGATATAGCAATCAGAACTGGGTTTAGCAACAGGGTCAGTCATTGGTGAACAAACAGTTTAAGGGCTTTTGGGATTCTTCTCAGGAACAGGGATATTTACTGGAACATCCTCTGGAACTAGAACGCTGGATAACTCACTCTGAGATATAGAGTCTTTCTCGCAGGTATGATACTGCAATATAGGCTCAGACACTGGGATCAAATGTTTTTGATTCCACCTAAATTCTGCTCCCTGTGATTCCACAGTGTATGATCTTGGGTCTGGACATACGCTTTTCATAACATCAATCTGATCAAAATCTGTGGATGTCTGCATCCTTCTTATCTCCCCTTCTTGTAATGTATTGAGTGGTTTGCTGATCTTATCATAATAGGACTTCTGGGATAAGTGTTTCTTTAACAGATTGGCTTTCACTGATCTGTTGTTCTTGACACATGGAACCAATAATGAACTACCAATTGTAGTGTGGTTTTGGTTTGTCTCGGCAGACATCTCTGTGCAGGTGAACCAAGATGTTTATCAGGAGGAACATTTCTAAGATTCAAGAGATTCAAGAAAACATCACTATTGTCTCATTTTGACTTCTCAAGTAATTGTTTCACACTTTGAACTGCATGTTCTGTTAAACCATTTGACTGTGGGTACTCAGGGCTACTAGTGACATGAGTAAAGTCCAACTCTTCAACAAATCTTTTAAACTGTTGGCTTGTAAACTGTGTACCTCTAACAGAAATAACTTTGTGTGGGCTACCATGGACTGCAAAATGATGGTTCATCTTAATAATGACAGTACTGGATGCTAGGTTAAGAAGTAGGTCAATCTCAAACCAGTTGGAATAAGAGTCTAATAACACCAAGTAATGTTGACCATTCCATTCAAAAATGTCTGCAGCTACTGTCAACAAAGGTAGTTCAGGAATCTGGTTTAGCTGAAGTGGTTCTTTCTGTTGATGTGGCTTAGTACTGTTACATACAGAACAAGATAACAATACTCTCTCAATATCCTGTGACACAGAAGGACAAAATACTAGTTCTCTCACCCTTCTTTTCATAGAATCAGTGCCTGGGTGGCCATGATGCAGGATGGTAATATAATCTTGTTGCAAGGACTTTTGAATGATGACTTTTAGACCTTTCATGATGATACCATTGTCAAGCAAAATCTCATTTCTGTAAGGAAAATATGGTTACACCTCTACTAATAAACAAGATTGCTTTGATGACCATCCTCAACTGATAAAGTGTTTGAGCTTCTGAAGAATTAGGTCTGTGACTGCATGACTTCTAAGCTCATCAAGATGTGTGAAATAAAAAAATTCTCACTTCCATGACTTCAAAATCGAGTTTCTCATTTTCATGCTGTTCAGTGGTATTTCTGGGCAATCTGGAAGCAAGATAAAGAAGTTTGCCTTTTGTGTAGTCAAGATTGAAATTATACTTTTGAAATTTGAACATTATGCATTGCATTCTGGCTGAAGCTGTATGCATAGGCTTTCTCAAAATAGTGAGTAGAGGTTGGTGATCTGTTTCAATATGGATAGGTCTAACATAAATATAATCATGGAACCTCGAACATGCAAACACAATTGCTAAGAGCTCTTTCTCTATCTGTGCATATTGTATTTCAGTTTGGATTAGAGTTCTGGATGCATAAGTTACTGGTCTACCCTCTTGAAGAATGAATGCACCAAGACCAAATATCTAAGCATCGCAGGAAAGAGCAACTGGATTGTGAACATCATAGTATCTGAGAGTTGGTGGACTGGCAATTCTCTGTTTCAGGACATCAAATGCTTTTTGGTGTTGCTCTAACCTTGACCAAGATACATTTTTGCAAGTCAGCTCTCTAAGCAGTGCTGAACGTTGGCTCAAGTCTGGAATGAACTTGTCTAGATAGTTAACCATGCCAAGAAAATGTTGTAGGGCTTGAACATTGTCTGGAGCTTGCATCTCGAGAATTACTGTTTGCTTTGAAAGATCAGGTTATAAGCCTAAACTAGTAAATAAATGACCAACATAAGTAACTTCTCATAACCTGAATTGCACTTTTGAGGATTCAGCCTAAGATTCACTTCAAGTACTCTTTCCAGCTCAGCTCACCATTACATCTTACTAGAATCTACTATAATAGCACATGGATACCCAGAAAAAGTTTGCTCCATTGCATGCTGGAAGACTTCACTGGCAGAATTTCTCTCAAATGGCATTCTCAAAAATCTGTACCTGCCAGGAGGAGAACTGAAAGTAGTTAGCAATGAAGATTTTTGGTCAAGCAGAATTTGCCAAAATGAACTCTTTGCATCTAAGACAGAAAAAACAGTGGCATTTGGCATGAGAGCAGCAACTTCTACAAATGTACACATTGGATGATGAGTTCTTTTCAGTGCTTTGTTCAAATATCATGGATCAATACATATTCTGATGTCATCTGAGCTTTCCTTATGAGATATGACCATGGAGGATACCAATTCAGTTGGTTCTGCAACTGGACAAATTACACCTTGCTGTACCATTTTATCTAGCTTGGCTTTGGCTCTTTTCTGCATAGCTATTGGAACTTTCTGGGCTGGTCTAACACCTGGACTGACTTCAGGGTCTAACTTCATTGAGTACACAACTAGGAGTTTGCCTAGTTTGTCTTCAAAAAGATCAGCATAGGTAGAAAAAATAGACTGGGTGAAATTAGAACAGTGGTCTTTCAAGCTTACATGGTGGACGTCCTTATTAAATGAAAGTAGTCCCATTTTTAAACTGTCTCTGAGGCCTAATAATGACTGTACATGCCTTTTGACTATGTAAAATTGCAAGTCATAGCTGTTCCAGCAGAGTAACATGAATGCGCTACTGAACTATCAGTTTGAATTTCTTCATAACCATAAGCAACAAGCTTCGCACACTTTGCCAAATCAGCTTCTCACCCGCACATACTCTAGCAAATGTTTCTGCTGACATAACATTGCACCTTGAACCTGTGTCAGCTTTGAGCTCTATGAGTCTTCCATTTATCTGAATAGTAGAAAAATACTTCATTCTTTGCCCATAAATCTACTTCATCGACTATTTCATTAAGCACTGACATACATAAAAAGTAGGGTCACAGTGTTCTAATTGATCAACTTGTCTCTTTGAATGCTCTCTTTTAACTCATTCACTCCAATGGAGGTCAGGAGGTTTAAACTGTAACTTCCAATGGGTGAGCTTAAGCCTTGTCACAGAATCAAATTATGTCCTCACATTTCAAATGTTCATATCTCTGGAACCATAAGGATTATTAAAGAAATATAAATGGCAAACTCTTCAGCAGAAACTATTTTCATAGTGGTAGCATTCTTTAGGTTCTAGGTCTTAAACTGAATTTTATAAATCACAGTAAACACAGTAACTATTACAGTTGTAATATTTTTAAAAAACTTAGAATATTTCAGTAACCGCTCAAGCTACACACATACTGTCAGGAACATTTTATACATCTAGCTGAGAGCTTTCAAATGGGGCTAAGGAGTTCTGTCTGTGTTACTCATTTTTTGAGATATTTAGAAAAATGTGAAAATTATATCTATATAAATTAATATAATAAAAACAACTGTTAATATCTATTTACCTGAATGAAACAGAGATCAAATATTAATGTAGTTGAGTTTGCTATTGTGTAAGCTTTAAGATGAAATCTTTTAAAACCTTGTATATAGCATGGTTTTAGAATTATTGATGCAAATATGAATAAGCAATATTTGACGCCTGCACCTGGAGGCATCACTCAGACATAATGAGTTAATAAAAGAATGCCCCTTATTTGATTTATAAAACCTTTTGAAATGATTCCACTTATTGCATTTGTGGTGTTGTTGACCAAAAGCTAAGCACTTTTCTCTTTTGGGCTCATGATTTGCACCACAGTTATGACAGTTGACTATGAAACTGGGTAGAGGTACATTCTTTGAGTTTGCTGACTCATTCTTGCACTTCACTGAGACTGTGCGTACTCTGGAATTTGCTAGAAAGCTATGGGGTTTCCCTGTGTCTTTTGCAGGACTTACAGTTGCTGCCATGTGCTTAGGCCTGTTTCTTTTAACCACTTGCTCCATACTATCAACATGAGCACTAGAAAATACTGGAAGCATGCATTTCTCAATTGTAAGCATATCTGTATGCTTTTTGTGAGCTCATATATCTAACAAATCTTAATGGCATTATTCAAAGTTAAAACACTGTCATGAAGCAAAATCTTTCTCGCAGCATCCTGTTCAATACCACACACTAGTCTGTCTTTTATCAGCTCATCCCTTAAATCACCAAATCTGCATGTTTTAGCTTTGAGAAACAACGCTGTTATATATGCTGAAAATGTTTCACCAGGCTTTTGATCTCTTGTGTTAAACAAGTGCCTTTCCATTGTAATATTCATTTGAGAGTTATACATTTCGTTAAATTTACATTTTAAGCACTCTGGGTCTTCCCTTGACTCAGCCGGTCCCCCCCCCCTACAATTACAGCAGGTTCATACACAAATGAACACTCTCTTTCAATGGCATTTGAACCAGCTAAATTAAGCAGAATAAATGCCTTTGTAGGGTCATCTTTATCAGAAAATGCAGCTTGTATGAAAATGTTGTACTCTTGCTCAAACACTCTCCAGTTCTCTACAATATTATTATCAAATACAAGTGGCTTGGGCTTTTGAAATCTGTCAGTCATGCCAACAAATTGTGTCCAAACACACCAAAAATGGCTTTTGTAATTATGTACGAACATGCACATGCAGACAGTACTTGTAATAACATTCAAATGCACAATAAACTCTTTGAAATACTGTGCTCTGTGAAATATGCTTTGAAATGCCTGTACTTTGCAAAATAACTGTACTATAATACTGCACAATCATGCAAGCTCTCTGTATACTTCTGATATCTTGAATAGCTTTAATTAATGTGAAAAAAGTAAGTGCTATAAGCTACTTCAAAAAATGTGGTTGTTTTCCTGATTTTATTAATTTTATGCAATTTGGACTTTATTTCAAACATTTTCCATAGTTATTTGAATATTTTTATTAATATGTCACAGTTTTGGACATTTCGTTTACTTAGAAATTCATTTAGAGTGTTCTGAGTGCTTTGTTTTGTATTTTTTGAATAAGAAATCATTTAGGTAAACTTTGATAGCCGAAATTCATTTCTGACCTGTTTTTGCAAATTAAACATGCAGTTGGGATGATCCACTCCCCTATATTCCCCCACCTTTAACTGAGTGCCTTCTCGATCCGGAATCTGGATTTCTGGATCCCATTCTAACATTATGTCACTTGTCTTGTTTCACCATTGAAGACAAACAGGCAGGGTAGTTGACTGGCATGCTTTATTGCAAAGAAACACATCAGGATGGATAGCAGCAGTACAAAATATAAATGAACTGACTAGCTGACAGACTGCACACATACATGCTTATATCGCAATGGCTTACTACGAAATGCAGTCAGGCCCACATGTGTTCAGTATTTATACACTTGTGCAAGCCCCTAGAAAGCTTCTTAAAGGTGTACACACATATTGATCTACACTTACTATTTGACAGCAGATTTCAGCAAACGTAAATATATGCACTCATCGTTATTACCCTATTGACTACTGCATTCTGTACATCCAACTCCTCATGTTGCTGAAAGTTACAGTAAACTAACTAAACATAGCTTAGCACAGTGGCAAAAAGGGAGACAGAGTAATGCAGATGGAGGCAATCGAATCCCAACACATTGCCATAAGCTGTGTACCACCATTTAGCCTTAGTTGCATTTATTGTTTGGCACCAGACATTGTGCACATGCAGAAAGGGAAGATTAATGATACAGAAGGGAAAAGGTACATGGGCAAGGTGACATGGAGGAAGGGACAGAGTAGATTATGACAGAAAAAGGATGATGGTGGCTCATAACAATATGTACCCAACAGGTACACACAACTTACCGCACCAAAAACACTCAATAACACTTAACTAATGGCTGGATTAGAGCCCTTGAAATTATTCAGTAATCTCTCTATACATGTGAGCATTAACACATCATGCCACAAAGGAATTACTACTTCACAGCATTAAAATAACACTATTGAAGCACACTAACAACATAATGACGCATAAGAGGTGAACAGAGAGAAAGAGTTAGAGACAGATGCAGAGAGGAATAACAACAATATGTTTTGTGAGACGTAGGAAAATCTGTATGGTGTTTTAGTCTTACTTATTAAATCCTCATTAATCTATCAAGCTCTGTACAATAAGCTGTTTGCTACAGGTACAAGTAAGGGGTGGAAAAGTACAATAAACACGAATACCTAAGCAGGATAAGGCTGGTTTAATATCTCCCTGCTGGGGCTACAGTGTTTTTTGGTAATGATGTCTTGCTGCATTATTCCAAAGTTATGTTAAGAAAATGTTTTGTATGAAGACAACGTATCTCTAATGATAATGTATATCTACCTATGAACCTATGAACCTATAAATGCAGACATTTGCAGTTAAATAAATGGATAGGAATATGAAATGTCATGAAGTAATAAATTGACATACAGCTGTAAACAAACCCATTGCACTATGCCAAAACATCAAACTACAAGCAGGGTCATTTTCTCAACACACCACATTGGAGTTCCCACTTTAATTCATCCAGCGCACTAAGAACTTTGAATTAACTGTTTCTGTTATTGCCTTTAGTCTTTACTTTTTTCAGATAGTGTAGTGGATTCATGCAAATGTGCATGAAAGTAATTGGATGAATGCAGATTAAATAGAAATGTTCAACTTTTGTGATAAGAGGTAAAGTGTTCACTTTCACGCAGCTTTGCTCTGCTAATGCTAAACTCCACGCAAATGTCAAGGACATAAATTGAAGGGTTTTCCATGTGTAGTTTCCAGCCATGTGGGTTCTGTGTGAATCTATTTTTTTGACTAGATTAAACATTTGAAAAAGGGTGGATAGAACAATGGTGAAAATGGTGTTGGCAAGCAGAGGGCAGGACACAGAGGAAAGAATACAGGAATGTGCAGGAGGATTGTGGGAGAGCACCATAGCTAGCCACTTCTTCACAACATAAATGTACAATTTTATTCACAATTTATTTACTTTGCTGAGTCACCACAACAGTGATGGGTGGCAACAACAGAATAATATTGTATGGCCAATTGGGCCAAATCAATTGTGTCAAGATTACATATAGGCAGTTGTGGCGAGATATGTATGGAGCGTTTTTTTTTTTTTTTTTTTTGTGGGAAGAGAGAGGAATGTTGGGAAAGGTGTTTAGCAATGAGACAGTCAGGTAGGTAGGCAGAGTAGGCTAGGAAGCATCCACAGACACACAGAACATACAAGATAAACAAGGATGGCAAGGGAGACATAAGGTTGGGGGATACCATCACTGGGGATAGATAGGGGACATCGAAGGTGCACCTATATCCAACTTGAGAACAGTGAGATTCAATTCCTCACCCTCAAATCATCACTGTCTCCTGCAGCAGCTCCCTGGGTCAGTGCCAGATGTGGCACCATCTTTGCAATACTATGCAGAACCTTTTCAACCCTGCCAATACATGCACTGAGACCTTTCTTCATTATATCCTCCACCAACCCTGTCAGCTCCTGCCGCGTGAAAAAATCGCCACCTCCATTACTACTGTTCCCAGAGGGTACCACTACACCAGCAGCTGGAGTAGAGCTACCTGACACAGCTGAAGCAGGTAGGACAGGAGTTGTGGAGGCAACACTGACAAGATGTGAGCCTGAAGTGCTGAGTGTTTCTGTTGCCATCTTTGGAGGTGCGACAGCCTAAGCCACAGTGGTCAGTGTACCTATCTGTGCTACTGATGATTAATGTTTAGCAGGAAGTTATGCAATCAGCAGATTGTTTATTATTAACAAAGTATAACCCCCTAAAATATAATTAAAAAAGAGAGAAAGTGGGGGGGGGGTCAAAAAAGTGAGAGAGAATTAGATAAATGGCATGTCACAGTACTGTATATTTTAAATAAACGTGGTTTGGCATTACATAAACAATTATGATAATTTGCTATTGCTTACCTTTGCAGCAACCATATATGTTGTAAAGGTATTTATATCACTAAATAAACAAATCTCACTATTATGATATAAGAAACAGCAGCCTTTATTTCCCTATGATGGATTGGAATTGTGCATTTTAATTTAATAATTATAATTACAATACTGTAATTTTTCCTGACAGACTGCTGTTAACATCTTATAAACATTTATCCAGTAATAAAAAGTAATTGGTGCTTCTGGGTACTGATCCCACACACGTTAAAGCTGGTGTTCTAATTGCCTAATGAAAGCAGCAAGTGTTACTGGGGAAGACATGCATGCCTGAGATGAAGGATGAGGTATGCCTCCTCAAGATGCTAGTGCTTGAGGGAATGAAAATAACATTATGGCTTGAATTCGTACATGAATCATACTTATCCGCTGTGTGGCTGAGGTGAGTTAATCTCTCCTGGTGTGCCTCATGGTTTGCAGCTATCTCCTCTGCTGCTGTGCAGCACAAGAAGAAAAGAAATATATATAAAGCATAATGAGTAACTGCTTTGGCTGGCTAGATAATTAGTGCCATAGCATAGATAGTTTATGGGTCAGTATACTTATACAGCTGGGGGGTGTTCCCAATCCTAAATTCAGCCTCTCATCCACTTGGGATGTTCTGCATGTGTTTTGCAAGTTCACTACAGTAGTGATGGCATTGTTCACCAGTGTGTGGAATACCTGTTGCACTGGAGACAGCCTTGGCTAAGCTATTCCAAGCTTCAGCCTTATACTGAGACCTGGTATACTCCCCCTGCAGCAGCCTAGAGCTGTAGCGCTTTATAAGGAGTGCCCCAAATATCCTGGACTCCTCAATACTACATCATTGTGCTCTAAATTTAGCGCTATTTTCTCCCTCACCACTGATGTCTGCAAAAGTCAGACTAACAGAATGAGTCTGAACTGGTGCCCAGTGCAGACCTCACATGTTACTTGTATTGTGTAAAGATGCACAGCCTTGTCAACTGCAGTTGTACAATTGAAAGCAGATGGACTCCTTGGCAGACACATCGGTACTACTTGCATCACAGTGCAGTAAAGTGTGACACAGGACATGTTGTGCCATGTGTGATGCTCCACCCATTATCACAAGCTCCAGTGCTCAACAATGGAATGCTTGCTGGCATGTTTTTTAAGAGTTGTACTTTGGAAGGTGAAAGATGCAGAATTCTGACATATTGTCATGTTGGGGTTTACCCAGTTTTAAAATATTATTGTAATAGCAAACTGAATTAATGGGATAAAGGATGCGAAAGAAAACTGGCATTGCCACAGGACCACGACCTTTCTAGCATGTACATTTGACATATTGTAATTTCTGAACACTTCAGCAAAGCCTATATGTGTGTGGGTGTAATTATTTCTTGGAATGCTGTTGGTAAATATGGTTCAGATGGATGCAGTTGAATGTGGTGATTAATACAGGTTGGTTTATATTACATACATACTTCACAAGACATAAGGGTTGTAAATATATAGTTGGGATATGTGATGAGTCATGATGATTATTTATTTATGTAATATCTGTTTACCAGGAAAGTCCAACTTGGAATGAGCCAATTTTCAGCGGAGGCCCAGGGAGAAATACTCCAGACACATCTTTGCAACATGGGAGGAAACTCACACAAACACAGGGAGGACATGTAGACTTCACACAGAAGGCACTCCAGCCAAGAATAGAACTGTAGAACCTCTTGCTTTGAGGTAACAATGCAAACCACTGCACCACAGTGCTATCCATTATAACAAAAATATTGTACTCATCATACATATGCAAGTAGATTTTATATGAAATATAATCATTTTCACATCTAGAAAAACTAGACACACATTTTTATTTATTTTTTATTTATTTTACATTTGTTAACCGGGGGTGTCTGACTGAGCCGAAAAGGCCCTTTTTCAGCAGAGGCCCGGGGAGAAAAGCTCCACAAAGAAAAATTACAGACACATTTAGTTATTTAGACATAATCAGTATACACACAAATTACAAGAGACATGTTTTTACAGTGGTATGCGGCACAAACAGTTACAGTGGAGAGAACAATCAAAAAAGATATTAATTTTAAAAATAAAGGTAAGTAATAGATTTGTGGTGTACAGCTGAACTTTGGAATGTAGGTAGAATACATACATAGTACACAGGTACAGTACATACATTGTAGATTAGCCAGTGTTTGTGAGTAAGATTGAAAAACTATTATCAATTGCTCTAGATTTAGTATGCATACGTTATCCGCTTTCACTAGCCTGGGGAGCAATCATGGCACTGCCAACTTTGCTTGAGATGTTGCCTGATGAGGTCTTTAAAGGAGGCTTTGGATGATGTGTTTTGAATGCTAGTAGGGACAGAGTTCCATTTTTTAGCCACCGAACTACTATATAGTGCATCTCCAAAGCTATTGTAGCTGTTGGTGACTTCTAGTAGTAGTTTGCTTGATGATCTAAGAGGCCTTTTGGCTGAGTGATGTTGTACTAGGTTTTTGAGGGGAGGACACTTATTGGGGAGGTAATAGATAGAATGACAGAGGCAGAGCTGATTGTAGGTTAGGAGGATGGGCAGTTCAAGCCAGTGGAGCTGTCCCAAAGCAGTACAGTGATGAGTTCTATATGAGCAATTTGCAGCAAAACGGGCAATTCTGTTATAGCAAGCTTCCATTTTGCTTAGTTCAGTTTTGTTGAGATTAGTTAGAATGGGAGATGCATAGAGTAGGGTGGATAGAAGTTGGGAGCGAGCAATGGCTGATCTTGTGTTGTTGGTAAGAAATGGTTTGATACGGTAGAGTGACCCCAGTTTGGCATGTACTTTTTTAATAGTTAAGTTCAGATGACTATCAAATTTTAGGTGGGAGTCTATGGTTATTCCCAATAGCTTAGCCTGTGCCACTGAAGCAATTGGAGTAGCATTTGTGGAGTAGATAGTGAATTGACTGTTAGTGTTTTTGTTAGAACTGGTTATAATCATAAGCTGAGTTTTCTTTGGATTGAGGATAAGTTGGGCTTTGGTAAGGTAGTTTTCAACATCAGAGAATGCTAGTTGAGTTGTTTGCAGGAGGGTGGGAATGTTTTGTGCAGCACAGATTAAGGTAGTGTCATCTGCATACTGAATTATAGATGCATGCTGTGTGGAGGTGTGGAGGTCATTTGTGAAGACTGTGAATAGTAGTGGTCCTAAGATAGAGCCATGTGGGACTCCTTTAGTTATGGGCAGCTGAGGAGAGAGATAATTTTCCCATTTCACAGCTTGGTACCTGTCAGTTAAGTAGCTTTGGAACCAGGTAAGAGTGGAATTAGATAGATGATATTGGTTTAGTTTGTTTAGCAGGATTTGGTGTGAGACTGTGTCAAATGCTTTGGACATATCCAAAAAAAAAAGAGTTGACACTTGCAGGCCTTCATTTTTGAGATGGTTTACTGTGTCTGTGAAGCAGAGGAGAGCTGTAGTGGTACTATGGGCAGGTCTGAAACCATGCTGAGTAGGTGACAGGATGTTGCAGTCTAGGAGATAGTTTAGCATCTGGGTATGGATGCATTTTTCTAGGAGTTTGGCCAGGGGGGAGAGTAAAGCAATGGGTCTGTAGTTATTAAGTTCAGTGGAGCCTTTATGTATGGGTGTAACATAGGATATTTTCAAGAGTTTGGGCACATAGTTTTCAACAATTGATCTGTTTATGAGAGTGGAGACTGGGATAGCAATAGCATCTGCTGTAGGTTTCAAGAAATAGCTGGGGTGTAGGTCAGCTGCTGTTGATGAGGTTTTTAGTTTGGAGAGCATGCTTTTGATTGAAGTGGTGGAAACTGTTTTGAGGGTAAAGCTAGTATTAGAGTTATTTGTGTTGGGGGGGATAGTGAGGAAGGAACTTTCCTGTGATACTAAGGATAGAATTGAGTTCACAAAGTGGGGGTTGAATTGTGTTTCGATGGGAACTTTAGTGTCAGGGGTGGTTGGTTTGGGGGTAGCCTTTTGGGTGGATTTTAGTAGCTGGTTTACATTTTGCCAAAATTTTTGTGGGTTGTGTTGGTATTTAGTTTGTAATGTTGTGTAGTAGGATTTTTTGTCCAGCCTAATGCATTTTTTTGCACGTTGCAGTTCTTGGTACTTAGTTAGGCTTTGTGTTTCTTTGTTTTTTTGATAGTAACGCCAGGCAGTGTCTCTGGACTTGAGGATTTGTTTGCTTTCTTTACTGAGCCAGGGGTTTGTAGAGGTTCTAACCTTGATTTTGCGCAATGGAGCGACAGTGTCTAGGAGTTGTAGAAATGTTTTGTTGAAATATGCTACAGCCTGGTCAAGTGGGAGGGTTTTTAGGGGGTCCAGTCACAGTTACACAGTAAAGTGTTGAGGACCTCAGGAGAGAATTTTTTTGTGTTTCTAGTGGATATATAGTTAGTGGTTTTGCATATGCTAGTTCTACTACATATGAAGTATATTATGTTGTGGTCACTTAAGGTGTCTGGGAGACTGCCTGTGTGAGGGTACAATGTGGGGTTGCTAGTTAGGACCCAGTCAAGGATGGATTCCCTTTTAGATTTTTTATCACACCTAGTTGGAATTGGGACTAGCTGCTGGTAGCCATGGAGATTTATTAGATTACTTGGTGGATCTGATATACAGGTGAACCAATCTAGGTTGAAGTCCCCCAGAATAAGGGTTTCTTGTGAGTATGTGGAAGAACACCAGGATAAGAAGTCTTCAAGGCTAGCAGGTGTATTACTAGGTGGAATATAGGTCACAATTGTGGTGATGACCTTTTTAGGGTGAAGTTGAAGTTGTGAGATAAGTATGTCCCAATTATTGGGGGAGGGGTAGGAGTTTGGTAATTGATGGACAGTTAAGTTGGACTTGTAGAGTAAGGCAGTTCCACCCCCTTTACGAAGTGGTCTGTCTTGTCTAATGATATTGTAGCCGGTAGGGAGAACTTCTGAGTTAGCTATGTTTTATTTAGCCAGGTTTCTGTTAAAGCAACTATGTCTGGGGAGTAGTGTGCTATTGTGGCCTGGAGTTCAGGTATTTTATTTTTGATACTTCTAATATTAATATTTAGCATTAAAAGATGGTTGGTTTTGCTGCTGTTGTTGATTTGCCCAGGGATGAAGAAAGTGGGGGTGTTATGTTCTGACATTTGTGTTTGAGCAGTTTGTGTTGGACAGGATGGATTTGGGCCTGGGTTGGGGTGGATATCCCCACTTATGGTGAGCCTGGAGTTAAAATGGTTATACAGATGTTGGAGTTTGGTGAGGAGTGTGAGAAAGTATTGTGTTTTTCTGGAGTAGGAATGAGAGCATATGTGTTTAGTTCTGAATTGGTCCGTTATGTAGTTCTTGAATAAGTGTGGGCAGATATTATTATAATGTGTGGTGTCTGTGTATGAGAGTGCATAATGCAGTGTTGTGCTACTAAGTTTAGGGATATTGCTAGAGTGATAACTTGTGGTGTTGTAAAGAATTATGAGAAGACAGACTAGATTTAGTTGTGTGATAGTCATGGTTATAAAGTTTATGTTGTTTCTAGGTGGGGGGTCTGAATAGGAATTATAGGGTGGCACTATATGTGGATGGGGAAGTAGTGTGGGTGATGCAAAAAATGCCTAGTGGGAATGAGAGTGATTGGGAGTATTTTGTGTGGAGCAAGTTGGTGTGGTTTAATGTGATATGACTTGAGGAGCTGTGATTGGTGGAGGTGATGTGAGGGTGAGCTGTGGGTGTGGCTATGATTACTATAAATGTAGAGGTATTGGGGCGGGAGGGAATAGGGGGCAGGGCAGGGGAGCGGAGAGAGCCCGAGCGTTAGCGAGGGTGAACGGAGCAGGGCAGAGCCAACCAAGGCAAGAGAAAAAAGTAAGTATTACTTTACAAATCTGAACACTTTTAAAACAAATTCATGAGGTCTAATGGCTTACTGGCTAGCAGAATGTAATTGCTGATGAGCACTTGTGTCCTGGTGGGAGACTAGAAATTTAAAGATGGCTCCATGATCAGCAGGATTCTAATATAGACTTTGTATTGGGGGAGGGAGATAGCACAAGGGGTGTAAACCAGGTGGAATGCAAAGAAACCAGAGAGGCAATCAGTGGAAATCAGTGAAGGCCTCAGAGAGGGTAAGTAATAATTCAAACTACCTGTAAAGTGAAGGAGAGAAGAGACAGCAAAGTTTATTAAGGTTGGGAGTGTGTCTTTACATTGACTTGCTGATTAGTAACCAGTTTGTGCACAGATTAGAGTAGGGAGATACATTAGCAATGATAGAGATGTGGTTATATGTAAAACCTTAATAATATATGCTAAATTGTACAGTTTCATTATGCAAGGCTTACTGATACATTGCTTGCAAGAAACAGGTTTAACAATATCAGTTTTCTTTACTATTACAGATCTTTTAAAAACTTGTGAGAAATGGGCTCTTAAAAAGTATCTTACAGCTGGATTCAGACCTTTAATCAGCTGTATTCTTTTCTAAAGGTACTACACTTGCACCTTGTGCCACAGAGATAGTTATATGATAGGTGACATTTCTCATCTCGGTACTGCCCATAGTGCTGAGGAAAGTGCATCATTATCGGGCATGTTTGAGCTACCTAAAGCAGCCTAAACTAATTTTTTCACTTTTTTCCTTAGGTAGTTCCAAACCTCAGACAATCAGAGAGCAAATGTACCTTAAAATGAAAAGTACATATTGTGAATAATTTCAAAATGATAGCTAAAGAGGATTTGAACAATGATTTATGTGCCTTATTTCTCTCGATTCACTCCAGTTACACCTTCCATCTGGTGCATTTACTAAAGTAACTACTCTCCCTGTTGCAGGGGCCAATAAACAATGCCAGGCATATTCGCTCTGCCTAAGGCAGCCTAAACTAAATTTTTCACTTTTTTCCTTAGGAAATGCTAATGATTTAATGCCTCATTTACATACAGTACTCACAAGGCTGACTCTGCACTGTATATAAAGGTAATCATGTAGTAATGCCCTTGTATTTTACTGGGGAGACTGTTAGTAAAACCAGACTTTGGGGGATTTATCTATTTTGTACAGTGCCGTATTGCTAAGGTATGCTGCTATTTCTTAACTAATGCTTTTTGTTTAACATTAAAAGATGAAGTGCAGTGACCACTGAAAAGCATTTTTATTATTTTCATTTTTGTAACTTTTAGTCCTTACTTTGGCCATAGCCATGTCTGCATTTCTATACCGGATGTTACTTGACAGATTATTTTATTTTGTATGTCATTTTTCCACACATATTTCTGATGATTGTATGTAGGATGTAGGTAGGTCTGACATTTTTATCTATGTTAGCAGGAAAAGAAAAAAAACTTGTTCTGTTTGTGTATTTCTACCTGACTGAACTCCAAGGCTGTGGCTATGGCAGTTATAACAGCTGGTGTTACTTTTTTAATCCTACATTGATGTATGCCCATGGGGCCATAAACATAAAGAGATATTTACAGTCTGAAGGTGAGGAAGCCTGTTAGCCTTATAATCACTGGAAATGACTTCACTAATCAGCTGACCTTCACAAACCATGAAATATTCAATGATTGACTCAGGGAAGGCAGGAGGTGGGGGCTAGGTGTGGCAGAAGCCCTGCCCAGAAGAGTGACTTACACAGAACAGCCATATTGTCTACACTGTAAGAATTTGGAATCAGACTTGTGTCCTTGAAAGGCATGTACCCAAGCATACATTTTCTCATCAAAATCAAGGCGGTTTATGGTCAAGACTGAGAGCAGAACAAGCAACACAAACTCAGGCCACTGAACCTTAGCACCATTAACTTTATCCAAAGGATATGACACATATTTGTCAGTGGCATCTTTAGCAAACCAGGCATTTTCCAGAAGCTATTTTGAGTAACAGCATTTTGACTGTAATGTATATGACATAGTTTTGTAATTTAATCTTTATCACCATTTTAAAATACTAGCATCTGTAAATGGCATTAATTTCCCAATGTGCTTTTTCCTCCAGCTTGAACTTTACTTGTATGCAAGTTTTGGAGTCCTAGAGTGTAGTAAGGTCTTTTAGCACACATAATGCATATGCTTTGGATTTTATTTTTCAATACTGTGGTGTCAAATGTTGGCATTGCATGCATTTTTAAATGGTGTATGTTCATTTTTCATCAGGACACTAACGATGCCCTTCAGCAGCCTGGGGACTTAAGGTAAACATTATGATGAACCCTTAATGGTTAATTCCTCCCAAATATCAAAAACTAAGGTGGTTATGATGAACAACCCTTAATGGTTAATACCTCCTAAGTCTTTTGGCTTTTCCCAGTTAGGGATTGCCACAGTGGAACTCCGGTCCACTAATGATTGGCAGTGGATGTTACGGTGCCAAGTTGCCAGCCCGATGCCCAATCTTCAAAGAAGGCACACTCATTCATGCATGCACCTACCTGTATGTCTTTAAATGCCACTTGACTGCGGGGAGAACATGCAGACTCCACACAGAAGGCGCTCTAGCTGAGAATCGAACGGGAGAACCTCTTGCTGTGAGGTGACAGCGCTAACCGCTGCAGCACCACAGCCCATAATGGTTAATACCTCCTAAATGTCAAAAAAATGATAACAAGTGTTTTTAACATAGTCAACAATTATTTATTTTTAGATGTCATGACTGCATATTTAAATAGTCACTATCAATTACTAAAAGACCTTTCTCAAAATATAGTCTGGAAAATAGCTGGATTACTAAAGGCAACCTTTGAAAAGGGTGACTTTAATAACAAATGCCAGTATTCAACATTCCAAAGAGCATTCTGAATATTCTAATATCATTTATAAAGCTTGACATAGGGTAATATGTTAAGACTGCATTAATATTTGCTGCATATCACTTTGATTTTCAGGTTTGTTTACTTCCAACATCAAATACTTTTAGAGTTCTTTTAAAATACTCATTCTGCACTTAGAAAGCTGCTACAGTGACAAAAAGCTACTTTCCAAAGCACTTTTAAAATATTATGCCTTACATCTGCTACTATAAAGTATAAAGCAAATGTCATTCATACTCAACAAGTCATACTGATACATGCATGACAATTTACTTATGTGTTATTCACTTCTAACTTGCAACATTGCTAACATCAGCAGAGTAAACTTTCCACTGAAAGTGATAGTTTGTATATCTTTCAAGGCATACTGTACCATTACTTCCGATGGCTAAATTACTGATGTACTAGTAACAATCATTTGGCATTGACAAATGCTTGTGCCATTTCCTTTAGATGAAGTTAATGGTGCTGATGTTCAGAGGTCTGACTTTGTATTGTTTTCCCTGGTCTCAGCTTTGACAATGAGCTGACTTCATTTGGATGAGGAGATGTATGTTCAGGTGTATGCCTTTCAAGGAGTTGGGTCTAATTCCCTCATTCTTAAAGTGCTGACAGCTTGACTGTTCTGGTTCACCTAAGTAGAAAGCCAATAAAAAATAGTGGGATTACAGCATCAACAATGAATTTAAAACAATGACACAATCCATTGTCATCTTCTTTATGTGATTCTGGGAGATGCTTTCATCTGAATTCCTACCTTTGTCCTTCAAATTTAAAAAACAAAAATTAAAACAAATTTCTATTGGAGAAATTAAGAAGTTCATGTTAAAATGGTTGTTCTGTAAGGCATTCAATAAACAACCCTACTGATAGTCTAATATAAATAAGTGACTGAAAACTCACTTCATCATTTCATGTTTTATTGATTATAGAGCTGAAAACCTAAGAAGTTTACATTAAACAATATAATAGTAATAAATAACTGCTGATAGGAAGAAAATAAGTGAAGACTGCACATAAAAGGTTTATTAAGCTCTGTTAAAGGATTTAACTATGGTCTTATATAAGGATTGCACTTAAAAGTCAAAATCAAAGTAAACTTTATTGTCAATCAGATATACACAGTAGTGCAAGCTGAATGAAATCATACTGATTTGGTCCCCGTGCAAGACATAACAATGAAAACATAGTTTGGATGACAGTAAGACTAATGCACATACAGTAATAATTAAAATATTAACAACACAATAAATTACCACAATTGGACAGGAAGGCATTAGACAGTATTATACTAGTAGGTATTGCAAGAATATGATTTCACATTGTGACTGCTTAGAATATTGCACTTCATCAGTTGTAGTATGATTTATTTTGATGTTCATATTGCACATGTATGGAGTGGTGACTCACTCCTGACTATTGCAGATTCATGAAGTAATACCATAAGAAATAACGACAATTGTACCAGTTATTGAACCAATTTGACAGAGTGATTATAGCTGATACTTCATAGCAAGTGGCATATTGATTTAATTATTCACTGTCATGCCTAGTATTCAAGTTCAGCAGCCTTATGGATAGAGGGAAGAAGCTGCTGTTCAGTCTAGATGTTTTGCAGTGTAAGCTGTGATACCGCCTGCCCAGGGATGGGTGGAAGTACATTTCATGGGCAGGGTGAGTGGGATTGTTGATTATCTTCCGAGCCCTTCCCACACACCGAGTCTTGTGCAGATCATCCATGGATGAGAGCGAGGAACCGATGACTTTTCCACTGTCCTCACTACCCTCAGGAGAGCCTCGTGATCAGATGCTTTGCATTTACCATACCAAACTATGATGTTATTTAAGAGGATGCTCTCAATGGTCCCCCTGTAAAAGGCTTTGCGGATGGACTGAGACAGGTTTGCCTTCCTCAGTTTCCGTAGGAAGTACAGATGTTGTTGTGCCTTCTTCACTGTGTAGCAAATATGAGTCAACCAGGATAGGTCATCTGAGATGTGCACCCACCCACAGGAACTTGGAGTTTTCGACTCTTTTCACTGCCACCCCCTTAATTTCCAGAGACTGATGTATTTCCTGAGTCCTCCTGAAGTCCACTATTACGTCTTTGGTCTTGCTTACATTTAAGGCCAGATTGTTGCTGTTGCAGATGCTCCACCTCATCCCTGTATGCTGTTTCTTCACCATTTCTGACAAGCAGGGGCAGCTTGTGGTATCGGACTGCCGGACTGCAGCCCTCCCGCGTAGAAACAAACAAAGAAAAATCTTTAAAACTAAAAAACAAACAGAAAAAAAAAAAAAGCACGAATCGGGACTGCCTTTATCAGCAGTCCAGATAGAGATAGACAGGTACTCAGCAATCATTGCTGCAAATGCACCCAGGAATCAGTGCAGGGATGACCGCACAGAAGAGGAGGTCCAGACTGCTTCGGCTGCAGGCAAATCCAATCAGGACTGAGAGAGGTGAGCTGCTCTCATGGGACTTTCATTGCGCAGGCTCATTCAGGAGGTAGGTGTAGCAGGTTTTGGTCGCTGGCTGGATTGCTCTGTGTCATGGGTGGTTTTTGCTGCTTCAGGTCACTGGATGGTTTTGCTGCTTGGATTGCTCCGTGTCACAGGTGGTTTTTGCTGCTTCAGGTCACTGGATTGCTCAGGTTTTGCTGCTTGGATACTTCAGCTGGATTTAGGCATTTGGTCACTGGATGGTTTTGCTGCTTGGATTACTTCAGGTCAGTGTGTGTGTGTATGAAATGCCCCAGTTACTGTATACTGGTGGCTAGAGAGAGCAAATGGTGGTGGATAGAGATACTCAGGCTTGAGCCCTGTACCTTAGATGCAGGTGGCAAGGACCTGAATTCCCTATCCACCACCATTTCTAAAAAAAACTTGCAGATTTTTGCCTTATATTTGTTCCGTTCCTCATAAAATCTGTGGTTTCTGTATCTACATTTTTCCTTGCAAAGTCTGTAGTGTAGTGGTGCACTGGTAGCATTGTTGCCTAACAGCTACAGGTTCTCTGGTTTGATTTTTGGCTGGGCTGCCTTCTGTGTGGTGTCTGCATGTTCTCATCTTGAAAAGATGAGAATGGCATTTCTCTCTGCTCTGCTGAAAATTCTTTTGTTCCAAGTCAGACTAGTTTACTGGTTAAATGTTTAAAAAATAACAGGCATTTGAATTTCAGACTTCATATTCTTCGGAAAGTACATGGTAACACAAAATTGTTCTAGCAGTTGTCTAAGTTTATAACATGGATATTTGAAATGTGTCCCTATTTTTGGGACTGTATTCCCCCATTATTGGCTTTGTCCAGGTATTTGTGCTTGAGAGTTACCTATGGTGAGAACTGTATTCATTGAATGTTTGGGGGCTGTATCCCCCCCATTACTGGCTATGTCCACATGTTTTTTGCTAAGAGGTTGAGAGCTATAGTGAGAACTGAATTCACTGAATATGTGTGGGGGCTGTATTCCCCCCATTATTGGCTTTGTTCAGGTGTTTTGTGCCAAGAGGTTGACAGCTATGCTGAGAACTGAATTCACTAAATGGCAGCCATTTAAGTTTGTCTTCCTCTCTTTTACAAAACAGCTGATTTGGCATAGTGGTATGTTTCTCTGACTGTTTTGCACAGGGTCCCCTGGGTTAAAGACGTGGCAATGAAATGTATGGGGGTAACACAGCATTTTAGTCTAGCAACTTTCCAACATTATACAAGCAATGTTTAAAATGTGTCCCTGGTTGTCCCCCCCCAATAAATTTCGGCTTTTTCCAGATTTCTTGTTTTGCAAAGTTCAGAGATACAACTGCGTGTCAAGTAGATTTTACAAGGAGCTGAGAGCTGCAGGGGAACACAACTTTAGTGCTGCTTATTCTGAGTCTGCTTGCATTAATAGCACAACAGGTAGTGTACTTGCTTTTGATGTAGAAGGCTGTGGGTTCTACTCCCACAGTAGATAAATGCATTGCTGATACTGTACTGTGTTGTAAAGTGGGTGGATGCTGCAGTCCTTTTTGACAAAGATACCTAGAGTAGTAACTATGAACCTGTTATCAGTTTGCCACACAGTCCCTATTGCGATATTACTAACTTATTTTTTTTTAATGCATGCAACATAGGCAATTTATTCCTCAAGGGCAACAGGCACTTTATTTGTAGGTGAATAAACAGTGACATATATAGTTGGTTGCTAGCAGCAACCTCTTCATTGTTACTGATTTCTTTAATGTGGAATTATTTAGATGACTTTTACTACTTCAGAAATTGTGCATATTTACTGATACTGGTGGACTGTAGAAGGTTGAGTAGACTTTTATGATGGAAATGTTCTGAATTGGGTAGTTTTGTCATTGGTGCATGTATTTTGTTTCATTGTTTACTGGAAAAATGTTCAAAACAATAAATTTAAAATGCCGTCTAACAACTGTACTGTATTGTACAAGGAATATAATTTAGTAGAATTAGGAAGGTGTATCAAAGAGCACATGTATGTTTCATGTGCAAGGGGCCTATGATTTGAAAACAGCCCAAAGTTAATCTTTATCTGCCACTGGCAAAATGTATTCTCTTTGAATGTGGGTTTCAATGCTGTTTCATTGAATGTGCATTTCAAGGGCAGAGAAGTTTTTAATGCTAAGCCTGTTTTCATTGTGAGACTGTGTTGCTTTGTTTAGCAGATGTCTTAGTGTTTGTGCTGTAAAATGCAAATTAAAACTTTCAAATGAAATCCAGATCATCATAGAAGTAAAGCAGTATGCACATTAGTGTTTATGGTAAATGGAGTGAAATAGCCAAGTAATGGATCATTGGAATGGCTGCAGGGGGGAGGGCTCCATTCGACCATGATTTTGTGAGGGGGAAGGGCGGCAGAATGAATAGATTTTTGCTTTTTATTTTTGGTTTGTTCCTCATAATATTTGTGGTTTTCTGGAAAATCATTTAGGAATTAAGTCACTAAATAATGACACTGAGTTTCAGACTTCATAACCTTCAGAAAAATGCATGCTGAAGTAAGACCTGTTCTGTCAACTGTCTCAGTTTATACAAGAGCAATTTTTAGTACTGTTTATGTTCCCCCAATATATTTGGCCTTGTCCATATTTATTGCATTAACAGGTTGAGAGGTACATGCAAATAAATTGCTTTATAGAATTAGGCATAGCCAAACCTCTCAACTGTCCCCGAATTTGGCTCAAAATGTTGCTCTTCCCCTAATAATCCCTCCGCAAAATAGCAATTTTGGAAGAAAACAAGGAGGGTTTAAAATTTAGAAATAACTGTAATAATCAGAGTTATAGATTACTTTTATTTCAGAAATGCATGTAGATTCTTTTATTTTGTCAGCTGCTCAAGTTAGCAGTACTATTATTAAAAAAGTGTCCCTTCTTTGACAGGTTCCCAGCTGTATTGTGTGGCTATTTTATATTTTTGCATCACATTTTTGGTCCATTTTTCATAAAATTGTTTTTTGGCAAATTAGTGGTAAATCATTAAAGACTGAAGTTAGAAAATGACAGACATTTGAGTTTCAGATTTCATATCCTTCAGAAAATTCATACTAATGCAAGACCTACTATTCTATTATCTTTCTAAGTTTATAAGAGCAATATTTAAAAATTGGCCTTATTTTTGGGCCTTTGTCCCACTTCTATGTATGGCTTTACTCTGAGGGTGAGGTATGACAAATGTGTCAGGGCCATCAGTCAGCCAGAGACATTTCAAATTGTGACATACTTGTTGCACCCCACTCCACCATGTAGTGACTCTGGATATGTCCAAGCAAGGCAAGGAGCAGCTGTGCAGTGTAAATGTGCAGGGTATCCCCCCATGCAGTGTAAATGTGCAAGGTATCCCCCCATCTAAGGTAGACACAAGTACTACATTGGATTTTCATCTGTTCTTGATTTTGCAGAATGGTTTGGTTTCTGTCATATTTTTGTACTACTGATTTATGATTATTACTCAAAGTGCCTGTTGCTCTGTGTTTTAAGTAGCAATGCTTTAATGATGATCAGGTAAGCTTGTCTGAGATCATAACATGCAAGTAAGCTTTAATAAGCATACTGTTAAAGAATTGCCAAACATTGAAGCCTTTCTGTTGTTGCCATGCAGAGAATACTTAACTAGATAATGTATAAGTGTTGGGTATTGAAATGCATATGACAGTATTTGTAATAAAGGACAGGATTACATTATTTTAAGAAGCTCATTACACTTGTTGGAGACTTCCAGTGATCTCTGAGGGCTTTACCCGTAAACTAAACAGAATGCCATTCATGTGTGGTCCATAACCTGTGCAGTAATCCTTTAAGCAATGTATCTTGAGCTTGTTTGCTTTTCATTTTTTACTTTGATCATGTTTTCCCCATGAAACAAGTAGATAGTTGTCAGGCAGCAGGTCTTTTTTTGGATAAACATTTTTACAAGTGGGGGCATCACAGAGATTGTTACTTTCAGCATGTTACTTGGTACTTTAATAAAGCTGAATATAAATTATAATGCAGTGCAAGGAGAAGCGGTTTGAGTTGAGTGCTGCATGTTTTTCTTATACTTGATTTTGACTGGCATTCCAGTAATGTATTTAAAAAGTAATTTATTTCTTCATGCCTCACAACCTTTTTGTTTCCATCTAGATATTAAGTAAGCTGTCAAGCAGCCAATGCATTGAAATATTTTTATTCTTTTACACTTCATTTGCCTTGATTGGACTCTCATAATGAGGGTTTGGCACCCAGGGCAGCATATTTAATTAAAGTTTAGTTTTTGTGGTTTTGAGCATAGCTCCTCCCCATTCTAGTTGTCCACACCCCTTCCCATTGACCCCACCCATTTGGCTATCTTCTGCAGCCCCCCTTTGATTTGAAGTCACCAGCCGCCACTGCTGACAAGACCACCTTGATAATGTTGTTGTGGGATTAATTGCTTGTCCATGCAGTCATGCATCAGCAAGGTGATCAGCAGTGGACTCAAGATGCAGCCCTGAGGAACACCCGTACTCGGTGTAATACTGATTGGACTATTTTTTCCCACACATACATTTTGGTATTTGTTGATGAGAAAGTTCAATATCCAATTACATGGGGGGGTGTTAATGCCCAGCTGGATCAGCTTCAATATCAGATTCTGGGAGATGACAATGTTAAGGTGACATAAAAAAAATGAAAATAAAGATAAATCAAAATAAAAATAAAAATGAAGATAAGGATCACATTAAGGGACCTCCAAAAAAGGTCTTGATAGCACATATCCAGTTCAGGCTATGTCGTAAGTTTCATAAAACTGAGGATAGCCAAATAAACATCTGCAGGATGTCACTAGGCATGTCCTAGAAATACTATCAGCCTTTCACCTGTGATCTACATGGGTGAGCTAGAACATAGGGCACTAGGAGCTCCTTCAAATGGGTAGTACCTACATTATCTTGGGCTCAGAAAATTAATAATAAAATCTTGTAAACAGACCTTGCCATCACTGGCAGGCAGTAAAATCAGTGCCACAGCAGTAATATGACTAAAGGGAGATGTAGCAGAAGTAACATTCATGTACAGCAGTAGCCAAGCCTGAAGAAGGTATGAAGTGTTTAACCTCAATAATATTTTTTATTCACTTCTCCAGAACTTTATGCACACTTAGGCTGTACCTTCCTGGCTTCACTGCTCACTCATCACTGGATCAC
>NC_056728.1:1830456524-1830476524 GCF_019279795.1 Protopterus annectens | reverse complement strand
TAGTCATATGGCATTAGAAGGGAGTGACTGAAGCTGTCTGCTAATGAACTGGCTTGTCCAAGGATGTGCATTGTTATTAGAATGATATGAGCTGAATCCCAATTCTCATAGTCTCATGGCCTCCTTATGTAGGGGATAGGATGTGGTTCCCTCATGTTTGTTGATGTACGACACTACCGACATTTCAAAATATTTTACAATCACACCAAAAGGAAACTTAAGTCCTTGGGACCATCTGTCCTAAACAATGTTCTCCCACCACAGAGTTGACTTAGCCATGGTAACTGTGACTTTTAGGAGAGGAAGGGAAATAGCTATATTTTTGTTGAGGATGGGTAAAGTGAGCCACCATTTTGGATGTATGTGACAGCTTCTGTTAACTAAATAACCTGATCCATGGGGGTCTTAAAGCTGAGAACATTGTACATATGAAGTCCATTGTAGGAGACTAATGTGTAATCTGGTGAATGGTACCAAATGGATCATTATTGCCATGAGCACTAATATTTACAGAACTAGGGATGCAGAATGGATAGGGATATGATAGGAGTAACCTGACTGTAGAGTGAGTGCATATTATCCTGTCAGGTGGAAGGTAAGATCATTTCTGTATTATACTCGGGTGTCAGTCTATGAATATCTGTGCTTGTGACACCTCTGGCTGAGACTTCACAATGTTTGATGAAATACCCTAGGAGAGACACAGCTAAAATAAGTAGTTTCTTGCTTGGATCAAGACCTCCTTTGTGGAAGTGACCAAGAGCCAGTGTTATAGATAGGGGAACACTTTGATTTTACACAACCTCAAATGTGTTGCAAATGTAGCAATACATTTGGTGAGCACTTGGAATACAGTGCTGAGACAAAAGGCATAGCACTGAATTGGTAATAACTGGCTTACACCCAAAAGTGCAGGAACTTCCTGGATGCCTTGACTCTTTAACAATTATTAGGCATCCCAGAGATCCAAGAGTTCATTGAATCTCCATGATGAAAGCTTAGAAGGATTAACGGCACTGTGATCATCCAGAATTTGGTTTTCCCCACATAAACATTTAAGCTAGTAAGACTGGGTAGTAGCCTGATGTCCTTTGTCTTTTTGTGGACTAAAATAATTTATTGTAATCTCTTGACCCTCTCAGGTCTTGTGAAAGTTCTTGGGTGACTCTTTTAGTCATAAGGTTGGAAACTTCCATCTGAGTTGCCTGCGTCTGGTGGAGTGGGTTGCCTGGGAGTCTGAATGAAGCTAATTGGGAAATTATTATGAAAGCAATTGAATAGCCTCTAAAATTACACCCTGATTCATCTGTCATTCATGATTACCAGCCACATGGGTAGGTGGAAAGGTAGATGGTCTCTAATTGCCTCCAAAGGTGGACAGTCAGTCAAATCCACAGGGGTGCTGTGGCTGACTCCCTAGGGGAAGACTATGGAACCACTCATTTTGTGGTCCACCTCTGCCTCTACTGTAGTATCCACTGGAAGATTTTCTTTACCTCAAGGAACTACTCTCAATACATTTTTGGAATGGAGGATGTTATGATTTATGAAACCTTAAGTTCATGGCTCCTTTATGATTTCTGCTGAAAGATCTCCATAGTGTGGAGGACTTTATCTGGATGAACCTTGAATGTCTCCCAATCTTGGTCACTCTTGAGCAGGTTCTATTTCACCTTGTGTCTGAAGGACCTATCTGTTGGTACTGACAAAGGAGGATGCCTTGATATTTTCAATGAAACTATGCAATTTGACCCATGCTTGTCTCCCCATGGGAATTCCTGTCACAACCACACTTGTTGCTCATCTTCTGTAATTTGGATCAGCCTTATGGAAATAACCACAGTCACCACCTGCAATTGTAATTTGTGATGTAGGTTGCTGTGCGACAACTTCTTCAATGTGTTGAGATTTTTTTCTGCTAGGTCACATTCAGACCTGGTCATGTGCATCAGGTAGTGTAGGGCCCTTATAGCAAAGGTACTTAACACAAAGGTGTGCTTTCCCATGTAGTTCATAGACTAAGAATCCTTTTATGATTCACGAGTTGAAGGGCTCTTCTCTGAAGACTCTCTCTTGGTGGTAGCTACTGCTACGATAGCATCTGTAAGTGGGTCCTTCCACCAGGCTAGAGATGATTCTTAGGTATGCGCTGTGAGATCCCTCATATGTATGTTGCTTAGTATTTATGTTGCAGTTAAAGTACTCCTACCCTCACATACTAACATTAACACTAATGTATATAATTTATCTGAGTTACGTAGTTTGACAGAAGTCATTCTGATAGCTAGGTACATCTTCACTGCAGTCATAAAATCTACCAGTTAAATGGTCCCCAATGGTAACAATGCAAACCACAACACCACAGCATTAATGTCGCTGCATCAAATTGCCAAAAAGTACTGAGGGAACCCTGCATTTTCCAGTGGAAGCCAGAAGCTGAAAACAAGGGAAAACAAATGCAAGCAGCTCAATTTTTTCAAATAAATGAACATATACATGGTATACAAGTAGCAAAATAGAAACCTACCATAAGCATGTCCACAAGGTCCCATGCTAACACTAAGCACATCCACATATATAATATTTCCAAATAGCCTCCAGTAAATGTTCAGCACATCAGGAAATGTCATCCAAGAGCACCACACATAAGTCCACCATGCAGACTAGGAGAAGGCTCTCTAGTCTGGAGAACCACTACTTAGTTAGGAAGCCAAATGGTCCTGCTTTCCCCAAGGTTAGGGATCATGGTAAAAGTGCATGCCCATTGCAATATTTACATATTGTAAATGTTGCCCTAATAAACTACACAGATGCTAGATTAAAAGGTGTGGCTTTAGCATGCCTAGTATGAAGGACATGCAAAGCAAAATATTTGAACACATATTCAAGCGTAATTTAGATCTCTGGATGGGTAACAGCAAATTTACCCCAGGGCAGCCCCCCTGTACTACTAATGGATAGAGCCAACTCCTAAATGCTTTATCTCTTGCATGGTTCCCCTCAAATGATCTATGGTATCATCCCAGTTATTCTCATTAGAGGTAATATGTAATTACTGACCATGGGATGGGTGTGGCCAGTATATGCCAAATGGGATAGTTTATTTTGATCACAAAAAGGGGAGGTTGGCTAGGCTTAAAATGGCCCTCAGGGGCAGCTAGCCTAGTACTTAGCTATGAGCCTATGAAAAGCTCATGTCTGCATTATGTAATGAGAGCATAAACAAGGACTAGCCACCAAGCATCATAATTCATGTACAAAACTCCAATAATGTTGTTGTTGTTGTTGTTTGTCTTTCAGCTTTTCCCGGTAAGGGGTCACCACAGCGGAACTCCGGTCCGCTAATGATTGGCAGTAGATTTTTATGAAATGCTGAGGTGCCAGTTCAATGCCCAACCTTCAACAAAGGCATGCCCATTACGCATGCATGACTTTTGAAAGCTATCCAACCATGGGGAGGACATGCAGACTCCACACAGAAGGCACTCGCCAAGCCCAGCCGAGAACTGAATGGGAGAACCTCTTGCTGTGAGGTAACAATGCTACCGTCATACATATGAGTCAGTAATGTGCACAGTATGCCAAAAGATGCGCAGATGGCATACAGACCACAGAACAACAGTAAGAATGGTAGAGACACACAACCATTGGACATGTGGGACAAGAAGGTTCACACTGGGATAGTTTGTCCAAACTGACAGATGTCAGAAATACACAGGGCAGTACACACGTTAGAAGGTGTTCAGTGGACAGTCATCACAAGTATCATAGGATTATAGGAGGTTACTAAGCAATCGACCTAGAGGTCATTTCAAGCCTAGCTGTTTCATCCCAATGTAATACCATAGATACTCTAGTCAGTAGCCAGGATTGTATTTAATAATGACTGCCCATGTTGAGGAGGGTTGTGGGTACTATCCCCAGTAAGAATTTATGGTGCTCCTTCCACTTGTCCAGGTTCCTTTTGAACAGTGTCATAGAGGTGCTCTGCTTTACATGAGTTATGGTATTTGTGCAGCCTATTCCAGAGATGCAGCAGTCACTGGGAGATAAATTTGTCCCTCCAGCACATCCTATTCAAGTCACAGGCCATATTTAGGTCCCTGGAATGAGTACGTCTACTCCCATTTGATTTACAGATGTGCAAGTTCATTAGGTTTGGGTTGGTGATTGCTCTGTAAGCCAGGCATAAGTATCCCCTAAGAAGTCTATATGATACTGAGTATAGTAACAGGGACTTTAGTCGGTCTGTTTAAGGCACGTACTGGAGTCCCTTGATCTTCTTAGTTAGAAACCTCTGAGGTCTTTCCAATTGCTGCAAGTGCTTTGTAAGGTACAGGCCGAAAGGGGGATTATACTCAATTATGGGCCTAATTAACGACGAGTATAGAAGGGTTATAACCTCCTTTGTTGTAGGGGCAATGCCTTTGTTAATTAAGTGTACTATGTAGAAAGTCTTCCTTACTACAGCAGACATATGATGGTCAAAGTTAAGGTCGCAGTCTATGTGTGTTGCCAGATCTCTTACCACTTCATAGGTACATAGGATATAGTTGTTAATTTGACAGAGTGAAGGGACATTGTTTTTACCAAAAGGAACAATGATGTATTTCTTTGCATTCAGTCTAAGACCGTGACTAAGTCACCAGTCGTTGGTCTGTGTAAGACCCTCCTGAAGTATACTGACATAATTTGAGGAGTCAATCATTTTATGCAGTTTGCAGTCATCCGCATACTTGGTCAGCCACAGCACCTAATTTTTGGCTTGAACTTAGGAGAAGTATATACCAAACAATAGGGGGTCCACCACCATTGTGGGACCCTGCTAGTGACAAGTCTGCTGATTGATGTGGAGTTACCCCCATTGCTAGTGTGTCACTGGTTTGTGAGACAGTTTTTGACCCATCTTACAACAATGGGGTTTGCATTCAGTTTGGTAAGTTTATTAGTAATGCCTGAGTGTGGGATTGTGTCAAAGGCCTTTGCCAAGTTGAGGTATGCTGCATGCACAGATTTGCTCTTGCCCTGGTCACATTTTCAGTAAATCCACCAGGTTTAACATGCAGGATCTGCCCTTGATGAAGCCAAACTGGGTCAGATCCATGGTTTTGAGGTTGCCTATGTCTTTATTTATGAGGTCCATGATTGCACGTTCCATGGCTTTACAGATGAGGCTGGTCAGACTTATGGGTCTATAATTCCCTGGGTCTGTTGCCAAGCCATCTCTGTGGAGGGGAATAACTTTTGCTGTTCTCCATTCCACAGGAACAAAGCCTGTGGTTAAGCTATGATTGAATAGGGTACTTAATGGCGGTGCTAGTTCATGTTTTAATTTGTTTAGAAGACAGCCTGGGATGCTGCCTGGTACCATAGTTTGCTATCTCTGCAGGATGTGTCTGTGTGATACTGTTAGTCACTAGTTTGGCACATGCTTGCGTCCTACCTTTTAAGCTATGTATGTAGCTGTAAAAGGCCTTATGATTATCCTTGGCTGTGGTTGCTAAGTTTTTTTCTCAAAGTTACCCTTAGATGATTTGACATGTTGTCTTATTTGCCTGCTGAGGCTGAGAAGGGTGCTCTTCCATTGCTGGAGCCTTGCCTTAGTGTTCTTAGAGAGCAACCTTTTGCATTTGTTGTGAAGTTTATTGATGCTGGATGCCCACCAGGGCAGATTTTTGTTTTCCTTGGGGGTCTGGCTTTGATTCTCTCTGGAACAGCTGAGTCTATACACTTATACAAGTGATTGTACAGGGCTTTAGTGTAAGGTTTGGTGTGGGGCTTGGAATGCATTTATACCTTCCCCTAGGAGGGTATAGTTTGCTTTGATGAAGTTTTTTAGTCTGACTTCACCCTTTGTGAGTTTTGGTATTAGTGCCAATTTGAAGCAACTTATATGTGGACAGATTAAACTAATGACGGTCTGACAGCTGCATTGGTGCATCTGTTTGCCATGTTAATGAGGACTAGACCTAGAATGTTTGTTCCTCTTGTTGGGGTTTGAACAATTTGTTTCAGTGCATTTGAGTTAACAAAGTCAAGGAGCTTTTGCACTAGTGAGTTAGGGCTAGAGTAGATTTCTCAGTTGATGGTGGGATAATTGAAATCCTCCATGACCAGAGTGTTTGGAAATATTTAGATTGACTCCAATTTGGTCAAGTAGGCCTCATGCGTATCATGATCCATGGATGGGGATCCATAACTAGCTATGATTTGAATGGGTGTCTTATCCACAGTAATCTGAACATGGAGTAACTCTATGGAGTTGTCCAGTCTAACTAGTCGGGAGGTGAATTTATCTGTAATATAGATAGAAACATTGCCTCCTTTGATTCTCACATGTTCATTTTGTGGTCTGAAGGTGTAGAAGGCATTGTAGCCTTGCAAGACCCAGGTATTCTCTGAGGCCTTGAACCAGGTTTCTGTGACCGCAAAGACATCTACATCCTTCAGTAATAGAAATACTTCCAGGGTGTGCAGTTTTTGGTTTAAGGTCCTAGCATTTAGCAGCATAACCCTTATTTTGTTATGGTTGGCAATTTTCACATTGGCAATTTTGTTTATGAGACCTTGCCTAAAAAGGGTCTATGGGGGAGGCAAGAGCCTTTGCTAGCAGCCAAAAGCCTAGTGGTGCCAGGTGCAAACAATTTCTGGCAAAGAAGAGAGGTTTGTTGACCATGTTCTGACAGAGACTGGATCCCCTTGGAATGACACCAAAACTAAGCCAATTATTGAAATCTATCCTTTTTTGTTTATACTATGGAAACATTCTAGGTGAGGGTAATATGCTGCTCAAGGCTAGGGACATACCTGCCTGGCACAAATACTTGGAGAGCTCAATCATGTCTCTATTCATATAAGTCGGTGAGGTACATCTCAGGTCATTCACTTCAACATGAGCTATGACAGTCATACTGGTACTTGTTGCTGAGAGACCTGTGTGCATGCATGATCTGATGAATCCTGGCACCAGACAGCCAGCTGTTTGTGACTTTCTCCTTATCTAACCTGGTGAGTGGAACATCTCTGTGTCCCACTGTAGAGTCTCCAATGACAAGAACATTTGTTTTTTGAGTGTTATGCCTTAGGGATTGTTAGGTGAGACACTGGGGTTGCTATGTGTCTTGGGTGCTGTGGGAAGTGTGTTAGTTGTAGCAGTCTTTTGTTTTTGAGTTCTCTGGTGTTTCAGTAAGTTTTTTGAGAGAACTTCCGCATATGTTGATTTTTGTGTTTGATGTATACTATGTGTATGAGTAGTGGTAATATGTGCACGAGTTGTGGTGGGCGAGTTGACAACCTCTTCAGTGTTACTGTTTTGAGTGTGAGAGAGCAGGGATTCAAGATTCTTGCATAGATACATCTCTCGCATGCTATACTACAGTGAAGTTATTAGTAGAGGGTTAACAGAGTACATGAGGCAGTTGCTACACTGCCTGAGGAGACCCAAGTCAACAGGCTGGCAGGAGAAACAAGGGTAGTTAAACTTTCCATAATGCTAGGTTTGAAGAAATGTTATCACAAAGGGATGCTTTCTGGACTGATATAGGAGGTGCTCTGTAAATGGATATTTCTGATGGGGTTTTTGATTGGTGGTTTACTAGATCACAGCCCACTAGCAATACTTACTAGACCAGAGCTGTACTAAAGATGAGGACTACACTCAACTTTCCTCACTTGTCTAGAGGAAAACAGTTTTTAGTACTTAATAAATAAGCACCTATCCAGGCATGTCTAAGGGTAAGCTCCTAGTGTTTTCTCCTGTCTACCTGATGAATCTGGGCATCTTGGGGCAATGCAGCAATTACCTCATGTACGCAGACAACCATCTCCTCCTACCAACCAACACTACAACCTGTGAGAGATGCACTTATATAGCCAAACTGGAAGCAAAGCTCTCTTCACCCAAGACTGGACTAGACAGTCAAAAGGAGAAGGTAAACACTTGCACCACACCACACTCATCACATAGTCCCTCAAAACCTACACCACCAAAACACACACATAGAAACACAAAACACACACCTACATTCATGGAGGATCTAAAAAAAAATCTACCCAAGCAACAGGGACCTCCAAAGCAGAAACGCAAGCAATGTCCACTCCCCCCAACACAACCCAAATGACACATAGCCCACAAACTCAGTGTGCCACTGAAACACAGCCCATAATGCATAACAACGTACCCAACACTCTAGTCATAGGTCAGTCTATAGTCAGGCACACTGATGTTCCACTCACCAGGCTAAACAAAGAGAAAGTTACTGTCAGCTGCCTGTCAAGTGCCAGGATCCACCACATAACGCATGCACTCAGGTCACTCCACAACAAGTACAAATATGACTCTGTCATTATCCATGTTGGTGTGAATGACCTGAAATGTACCTCCCTGGACTACATGAAAAGAGGCATGGAGGAGCTGTCCGATCTTGTAGCCCAGGCAGGTATGACCCTAGCCCTGAGTAGCATCCTGCCATCACCCAGAATGATACCACAGTACAAGGACAAAATGAATGACTTCAACAATTGGCTAAGTTTCTGGTGTCATTCTAAGGGGATCCAGTATCTGTCTGCCTGGGATGACATGATCGACAAACCATGATGCTTTGCCAGAGATGGCCTGCACCTGTCACCCTTGGGATTCCGGATACTGGCTAAGGCTCTTGCCACCCCATAGTGCCTTTTTTAGGCAAGATTCAATTACAAATTCACCACCGTAACAGGTACAAGCAAGCAAAATCTGAGGATAATGCTACTTAATGGTAGAAGTCTAAACCTCAAAATGCATTTCCTCGAGGCACTTCTTAAAATGGAGAACATCAACATCTGTGCAGTGACAGAGACCTGGTTCAAGGCTCCAGACAGCACTCCTGCATTACCAGGCTATAATTCATACCACAACTTTCAGCCACCTAACCTGGACCGAAGCACTAAAGGTGGATGCGTGTCCATATCCATTAAGGATATCCACACCTCCAGGCTAGTTGCTCAGCATAATGCATCCGAGATTATCCAAGTACAAATAACTCTGGGCAAGACTACAATCCAAATTATAGCTTGCTACAGATCCCCCACCATGCCCCAGGATTCCCACTCCTCATTTCTTGATACACTGGAAATATTAGGGTACAGCCTAACACCCTAATAATGGGCGATTTCAACTACCCCGCCATTAACTGGGAAAATTACTCATGTACCAACTCTTGTGCTCAGCGTTTTCTGGAATTCATAAATTCCAACTCCTTGGATCAGCTTATCCACATCCTCACCAAAGGCAGTAATATCCTATATCTGGTCATTATCAACATGGGCAACCGGTGTTCCACACCAGATGTCAATTCCTTGTTGGTCAGATCCGACCACAAGCAAATCACCCTAGACATCCACATCCCACCTCCACCCTACCCATTAGAGAAACCACTGTAAAAAATTTCTCCAAAGCCAACTTCACGCTTCTTAAGACAGAAGTGGCAAACTTCACAACACCCATGCTGACGGACAATAGAGGTACGACTGCTGAATCCTATACAATTGCACTTTATAAGCAGTTACACGAGTGAATGGATCGTGCAATCCCAAACAGAACCAAGATGCTATCCTCCAAAAAAGGAAGCCAATCTGGTGGTCCCCTGCTATAAACAAACTCTACAACAGAAGAAAGAAACTGTTGCAAAAAAGAGTAAAATCCCATGATTGGAGGAACTCTGTGGTCAGCCTCAGTAAGAAGCTGAGATCCCTCATAAAATCCTCCAAAGCTAGTTATGAAAACAAAATCGCCACTGATTCTAAGGGTCTATATTACGAGATCGAAAACCTGTTTCAGCGAACACCACAACACCGATACATATAGCGCGAACTACTGTAATGGCAAATATTCAAAACCGCGAAACACGAAATGTCGAAGTGTCATGGTTAGCCCATCCGAGGTATAGCTCTGTAAGGTAAGTGTGAGATAGTTACGGACCTTAGGGTTAGGGTGCGGGTTAAGGTAAGTGCTTAGATAGGTAATGTATGTAAGGTTTAGTGTAGGATTAGAAGTAGGGTTTTGTTAAGTGTATGTGTGTGGATTATTTGTTTTGCTTGGGTATATGGCTGTAGGGTAAGTGTGCAATAGTTATGGACCTTAGGGTTAGGGTGCGGGTTAAGGTAAGTGCATAGATAGTAAGGTTTAGTGTAGGATTAGAAGTAGGATTTGGTTAGTGTATGTATGTGTGTGTTTTATTTATTATGTTTGGGTATATAGTATGTAGCGCGTGGTGGTGTTGGCCGACTATGATGATTTAACATTGGAAATTTCACGGTTTAGGGGGTTCAGTGGATTTGTGGTTCGGGCTATGTGTGTCGGTGTTGTGGTGTTCGCTGAAATGGGTTTTCGATTTCATAATATAGACCCAATTCTAAAGACAACCACAAAGCATTCTATAGCTATGTCAAGAATCTCAATGGTGACACTCAGATCTGCTCTGAGTTACAGCAGAAGGGCACTAAATATACAGAACCAACTGATATTGCCAACATCCTGACAGATAGGTTCAGTGCTAACTTTACTCCTCTCTCATCCCCTAAATGGCCCATCTTTATACCGGAAGAATGCAAAGTTCCTGTAATCATGGCTGCACAGGTAAAAAACACACTCTCCAAAGCCAAGAACACAGCGTCTATGGGACCTGACAACATCCCAGGCTGCATTCTACATGAACTACAGAACGAACTGGCACCCCACCTAAGTACCATGTTCAATCATAGCCTCACCTCAGGCTTTGTGCCCACTGAATGGCGCACAGCAATGGTTATCTCAATCCACAAAGGGGGAGCCACCACGGACCCTGGGAACTACAGCCCCATTAGCCTGACGAGCCTGGTCTGCAAGGCCATGGAACGTATCATCATGGAACTTATAAACAATGACATTGGTAATCTCCAAACTCTGGACCCTACCCATTTCAGGTTTGTAAAAGGCAGATCATGTCTCCTAAACCTGATAAACTTCTTTGAAGTGGTCACCAAAGCCGTAGATGCTGGTAAGGTATTTCACACAGCCTATCTAGATCTCGCCAAGGCTTTTGGCACCATCCCCCACTCTGGAATTATAATATAAACTGACTAAACTAGGTATAAATCCCTATGTCACAAGATGGATAGCCAACTGGCTCATTGACAGAACCCACACTGTGAAAGTAGCAGACTCTAAATCCAAATTCAGACCAGTGACAAGTGGAGTACCACAGGGTTCAGTCCTAGGTCCTCTCCTGTTTGGTATCTACTTTTCTGAAGTACAGGCTAACACAGAAGGTCTTTGGCTAACAAAGTTCACAGATGACTGCAAACTAGGACCCATAGTCAAAACTCCAAATGATGTGGACACCCTCAATGAGACAGATGCCTGGTGTCAAAGCTATGGCCTCAAGCTCAATGCCAAAAAGTGCATTGTCATCCCTTTTGGTAAAAACTCTATACCCATGAACTACCACATAGGTGGTAGTCTACTTAACACCGAAAGTGTGATAAGAGACCTTGGGACACAGGTGGACAGTAGTCTCTCCTTTGATAATCGTATTGCCACAGTAGTTAGGAAATCCTTCTACGTGGCACACCTCATCACAAAAGGTTTTTCATCCAGGAAAAAAGTGGTCATTGTTCCCCTCTACTCATCACTCATTAGACCCATTATAGAGTACAATGCCCCTTTTGGTATGTACCTCACAAGACATCTACAACAACTGGAAAGGGCACAGAAATACCTCACAAAGAGGATTACTGGCCTCAAACAGATGCCCTACGCAGACCATCTCAAAAAACTCCAGCTTTACTCTGTCGCATATTGCCTACTCAGAGGCAATCTCTGCCTAACATACAAAGCTATGTCAAACCCAGAGCTGTTGGACATGCTCCACGTAAAGAATTCTCAATCCCTCCGAGCTACACGCTCTAGGGATCTAAACTTTGTCACCACAATAAACAGAACATGCTGGAGGGATAGATTCCTGTCCCAGAGACTTCCCATACTCTGGAACAAACTACCTATCTATATCAAACAAAGCTCCTCATTAGCACTCTTCAAGAAAAAATCTTGATGATTGGATGGGAGATAGGTAATTCACCCCGGGGATCACTTCTGTGGCTCTGCTTGAGAGGGGCACAGGAAAATAATTTTCTTGGGTGGCAAAAGCCAGGGTACCGTTTGGCTAGGCTTATATAGGCCCTAGGGCCAATATCCTAGTACCTACCTATGAACCTATGAACCTATGTACTATAGCTGTATCTAAGGGAAGAATTGTTGAAATTATCTGTCTGTCTATGGAGCACAATTGAGGAGCTGTGCGTGGTGCTGCACAATGCGTAAACAAACAGAAACTCACTCAAATACAGGGCTTAAATACCAGAAGCTAAAAACTTAAAAAACTTTAAAAAAACTCAAAAGAACAGCTACTCCAAGCTCTACACCAGTCACCCTTCACCAGAGAAGTTCCAGTCAGCACATTTCTCTCACAAGGGTGCAGAAGGCCCACTCCAATCAAAGATGGCTTGGAAAATGTGCTCATAATACAACAGCCACTACAAACAGACTCAGATGCAGCAAAGCTGTATCTAGACTATGCTACAGCTACTAGCTGCACTAATTTACATGGGAAGCACTAGAAAAAGTTTTAAACAGCAGAAAAACAGCAGTGAGTCACTAAAACATGTTTTAATCAGCAAACAAATCAGTTACTTAAAACACTGTGTGGCGGGAAAACAGAAAAACAGAACAGATGCATTGCAAACAGTGAAAAGTAACAGCAATTATTTTGCAAACAGTGAAAATAGCAAACAAAAGCTTTGCAACAGTGAAAACAGCAACAAAATACAATTTAACTGGTACAGTAAGGCAGACAGATGCAGTACAATCAGTGCAGTTTAGTTTACAGTATTAAATACACTATTAAGTGAGCAGAACACAGTAAAAAGTGCAGTAGATAGTATAATCAAGCAAAAAAAAAAAAAGGCAACTTATGGTTTTTGGGAAGCTCAGAAGCCTCTAGTCGTCTGGTATCTCAGCTCAGAGTTGTGGCTGGTATTCAAACTCAGTTCATCTTAGTTCAAACAAGCAGAAAACATGGGGAAGATTACAGGAAGGGGAAGGGGGATGGTGTGAAAGCAAGAGGACTGTCTTACATCAAATCTTACAGTAATGTGGGCTGCAGATTAGAAGACTGACTAATGCTTGAACGTTAAGGGCACTGATGGAGAGGAGATAGGACATATATGGCAAGGCGCAGGAATGGACAGTCAGACCTCCCAACCATCCCGAATTACTCGGTTTTTACCGAGTTTTGGGGTCCAAATAATGGGGTGCCACGATGCCCGAGTGGCACCCCTTCATTTCCGATTTCTTTCAGGTCTTTTCAATTTTCGGCACTTTCACAGCTGACGTCATCACGTGCGCGATGAAGTCAGCACCATCAGCCACATCAGCCAGTCAGAATTCAGCTCTAGGGCTTTCCCGGCTGCCTGGTTGTTTGAAATCCAGCTTGCTAGCAACTAGAGTGCGAGCTGGTAAATGAACGCAAGTCTGGCCAAGTGGATTTTACTATCTGGCCAAGTGGATTCATTTATTTTTCCCTGCTGCTGCTGAGTGCGATGGAGTTTAACAATGAACGCTCAGGTCTTATAGTGCTTCTAAGGTACTGTGCTACTTCAAGTGTGTGTGAGCATGAGACTGAAGGCTTGAATTCACTAAATAATGACTATTAAACTTTTCAGTTGGACTTTACCCTGCCCTATAAATCCTTCAAGTAATACATCTTTGTAGTGACATGGAAGAATTAATTGGTAAAGAAGCATCTTACAAATAATTAAAGTAATAGCTGCTGTGATGTTCTTATGCTTAAGTGGCATTCCAAAACACATTTAATTAGCTTGGCTATGCATGTCACTTTCTGGGTGGGGGTTTCCCTTGACCCTCTGATTACTTTATACATCCCAAAAGGATAAAGCATATGTGTGTGTGTGTGTGTGTGTGTGTGTGTGTGTGTGTGTGTGTGTGTGTGTGTATATGTATGTGTGTGTGTGTGTGTGTGTGTGTGTGTGTGTGTGTGTGTGTGTGTGTGTGTGTGTGTGTGTGTGTGTGTGACTGAAGGCTTGAATTCACTAAATAATGACAGGCATTTGAATTTCAGACTTCGTATTCTTCAGAAAATAAATGGTAATACACAACCTCTTATTCTAGCAATTTTCTAAGTTTATAAGATCAGTATTCCCCCATTATTGGCTTTGTCCAGGTTTTTTGTGCTAAGATGTTGAGAGCTGTGGTGAGAAGTGAATTCAGTAAATGATAGCCATTTACGTTTCAGTTTCAGAAAACTGCTGATTTGGCAAAATGGTATGTTGCTCTATCCTCTGACTGTAGTGTATAAGGTCCTGGCTGGGTTCAAGTCTCGGCAGTGAAATTCATGGTGGTAACACAGCATTTTATTTCCAAAATTATACAAGCAATGTTTAAAATGTGTCCCTGATTTTTGGCCTTTTGTCTATATATAAAATAAATATATATAAATATATATATAAATTTATATTGTGTGTATGTGTAAGTAGACTTTTATGATGGAAATGTTCTGAAGTGGGCAGTTTTGTCATTATTGGTTCATGCATTTTTTTTTCATTGCCTATTGGAAAAATGTTCAAACAATAAGTTTAAAATGTGCTCTTACTTAAGACTAGCAAGTGTTCTGTATTATACAAGAAATTTGATTTAATAAAGTCAGGAAGGTGTATCAAAGAACCCATGTATGTTTCTTTTTTTGTGTGCAAGCAAGGGGCCTATGATTTGAAAAAGGTAATCTTTATCCACCACTGGCCAGATGCATATTTTTTGGATGTGGTGTGGGTTTAAATGATGTTTCAATGAATGAGTTTCAAGGGCAGAGAAATTTTAATGCCAAGTCTATTTGCATTGTGAGACAGTATTGCTTTGTTTGGCAGATATCTTAGTGTTTGTGCATTGTGTTATAAAATGTAAAAATAAAATCCAAATAATCATTGAAGTAAAGCAGTATGCATACATTAGTGTTTATGGTAAATGGGGCGAAATAGCCAGGTAATGGGACATTGGAATGGCTGCAGGGGGACTCTGGTGCCATATCTTGGTTGTCTGTTCTTCAGTTTGCGTTTGAAAGTTGGTATCCCACCATTCCATTGGAGTGGGTGGGGTTATGTAATTATGTATGTAAATTAGATGCTAATCAGTGTACAGATTTGTACCTATTTTTCATGGGCCTTGTCCAGAGTTTTGATGTTTCCATGTTGAGAGGTATGTGGACAGTGCAGCAGTAACTGCCATCAGTGACCACAATGATACAACAGTATGGCAGTGGACAGGCAGCAAAAGTGCATACTTTGTATCAAAACACAGGACCCTAGCCCAATATGCAGATTATTCTGCACTCATATGCTCCACCCCAATGGAACACAACTCCAGTAGATTAGCCAAGTATTTTTTATATCCATTCAGGCCAGGGAAGATCGCTGTCAATTGCTACTGAACAAGCTCCCACAAAAAAAAAAAAAAAAGCAGATAAATCAAACTTGTCAATCATTTTAATCACTTCTTTAAATGATACAAAATAATAGTCTCCCACACCAAACTATTAGAAGGCATAACAGATGATAACATGAAATTTAATTTGCATATAAAGCATGTCATCAAAAAAAAAAAAACACATAAAAACTTGGAACATTCTACAAAGCCAAAAACTATCTGAAAGACAGTAGCAAAAAACTTTAACCTTTACCTATCTGCTACCATCACTCCTTAACAAATCTCCACATTTACCAATCTGCAGGCAACTCAGAAAGCTAAGCTACAACAGTATCACAATAAAGTAACAAAATCTGCCTCTAACCAGTTACTTAGGTCCTACTACCCAACTACCTCACTTACTTTCGACTAATCATTAACTGAGAGCATAGTCCATAAAACAGAAAAATGCTCAACCTTAAAAGATAGCATTTAAGATTGTTTTCCAGCCAGAAACCTTTGCCTGAAACAGAAATTATTTCTCATAACACAACAGTCCTACAACTGAAGTAGCAATACCTTAGACTTCAGCTACATCCCTAAAAATCTGGAATTTCCTCCCCACTGTCACTGAGACTTAATAGTAACATTCACTTTCGAAGATGGCCTAAAACAGGTTTTGCAAAACTCATGTATCTTTTCCTGCTGATCTCCTGGTTAACCTGTTGCACACTCCAGCCACTTATTGTACAACTCTTTACCTCAATAGGGACTCAACCTCTCTTTAAGCACATTAAGTCTATATAGGTTCATAGGTTCATAGATAGGTACTAGGCTATTGGCCCAAGGGCCTAAGTAAGCCTAGCCAACATGGTTCCCTGGCTTATGCCACCCAAGAAAGTGCCCCTGTCGAGCAGAGCCACAGAAGTGATCCCCGGGGTGTATTTCCTATTTCCCATCCACTTATCATTATTTTTCTTGAAGAGTGCTAGCTTCTTCCAGAGTACAGGAAGTCTCTGGGACAGGAATCTATCCCTCCAGCATGTCCTGTTTATTGTGGTGACAAGGTTTAGGTCCCTAGAGCGTGTAGCTCAGAGGGATTGGGATTTCTTTAGGTGTAGCATTTATTTTATTTATTTATTTATTTATTTTATTTTACATTTGTTTACTGGGAAAGTCCGACTGGAACAACGTCCATTTACAGTGGAGTCCCGGGGAGAAAAGCTCCACATCAAACAATATGTGCAGTGGTAATTATACAAACAAAAATATGTCATACAAGCAGTAATAAATTTACAAAGGCTTGTTCCAAGCAAGCTTAATTTACACATAGTAGGCCCTGGATGGCAGTATTTGGGAGAAAAAAACTCCACATTAAACAATACAATCAAAAGAGACATCACACAAGACATAATAAACTTATAGTGGTTTGTTCCAAGCAAGCTTAATTTGGGTTCACTACATATGACCAAAAGTTCATTTGACTGAGACCATAATACCTAAAGTTCATTTACCGAAAGCCCATATGACCGAAAACTCATTTGACCGAAAACCAGCACTGGCAGGTATATGCCCATTTCCCCACTGTAGCGTGACCCTGGAGTGAGAATATTAAGTTGGGGGTGTGGGGGGTGTAGCCCCCCACATAATTGCAGTTTATGTACTATTATATTCATGTGTATCCATTAAAAATCCATGAAAAATTATAACATCAGTACAAGATTGTTGCAAAATGGTACAGGTGAGAGTGATTTTTCTTGAAGAGTGCTAGCTTCTTCCAGAGTATAGGAAGTCTCTGGGACAGGAATCTATCCCTCCAGCATGTCCTGTTTATTGTGGTGACAAGGTTTAGGTCCCTAGAGCGTGTAGCTCGGAGGAATTGGGATTTCTTTAGGTGTAGCATTTATTTTATTTATTTATTTATTTTATTTTACATTTGTTTACTGGGAAAGTCCGACTGGAACAACGTCCATTTACAGTGGAGTCCCAGGGAGAAAAGCTCCACATCAAACAGTATTTGCAGTGGTAATTATACAAACAAAAATATGTCATACAAGCAGTAATAAATTTACAATGGCTTGTTCCAAGCAAGCTTAATTTACACATAGTAGGCCCTGGATGGCAGTATTTGGGAGAAAAAAACTCCACATTAAACAATACAATCAAAAGAGACATCACACAAGACATAATAAATTTATAGTGGTTTGTTCCAAGCAAGCTTAATTTACACATAGTAGACCCTGTAAGGCAGTATTTGAGGAGTTTTTAGTATTGTATTATAGAGACAGTAAGCATAGAAGAGAGGAAGATAGGAAGAATTGGAAGAGAGCAGGAAAGCATTTATGTGATGCAAGGACAGAGCCAGGAGTGCAAGAGGTGTGACTTTAGTGACTTTTTGAACATTGAGGTAGATGGTGCCGAAGATATATATTCTGGGGAGGTTATTCCACTTTCTAGCTATGGTATGAGAGAAAAAAGCTTTCCCTGCAGTATTGTTGGCTTTGGATATACAGAGAAGGGTTTTGTTGGATGAGCGTAGAGGACGGTTTGCTGAATATTGGTTTAGTAGATGATTTAGGGCTGGAGTCTTGTGGGGATTCTTTAGGATGTTGAAGGTGAGCACTAGTTGGTGGTAACTAATTCATTGAAGGAGTTCTAACCACTGTAGTTCATTTAGGGCAAGGCAGTAATGGCTTCTAAAAGTAGAGTTATTGGCGAATTTTGCAATCTTATTGTAGGATGATTTTAGTTTGTCTAGGTCTGTTTTCCTGATGTGGGTTAGGATTAGTGATGCATACATTAGGGTAGACAAAAGATGGGTTTCGGCTAGGGTGACTTGTGCTTAGTCTGATAGGAAGTTTTTGTGTTTGTATAAAGTTCCTAATTTTTATGTACCTTTTTAATGGTTTGAGAGATATGGACATCAAAGTGAAAATTTTAATCTATTTCAACAACAAGAAGCTTAGTATGGGGCGAGGGAGAGATTGTGGTGCCATTGTTGGAGGTGACAGTGAAGGAAGGAGGTGTGGTACTGGATTTGTTGGGGGTGAATAGAAGTAATTTGGTCTTGTTGGGGTTTAGAATCAGTTGGATGTCTGTAATCCATTTTTCCATGGAGCTGAAGGATTCTTGGGTAAGTTTTTGAAGAGTGGTTAGGGATGGGGCTGAGCAGATTAGGGTGGAGTCATCTGTGTACTGTATAAGTGATGCATTCAGGGTGGAGGTATGCAGTTTGTTGGTAAAAATGGTGAATAGTAGAGGCCCCAGTATTGAGCCTTGTGGAACACCCATGGTAGTTGGTAGTAGAGGTGACAGTACATCTTTCCATTTGACTGATTGTTTCCTATCAGAGAGATAGTTTTTGAACCAAGCAGTAGTGGAGGGGGCAAAGGACATGGAGGATAGAGTGTCTAAAAGTAGGTTATGTGAGACCATGTCAAATGCCTTAGACAGATCTAAGAATATGGCTGATATGAAGTTGTTGTTGTTTCTAAGCTGGTTAACGTAGTTAGTAAAAGAGGGAAGAGCAGTAGTTGTACTGTGGTTTGGGTGGAAGCCATGCTGTGTGAGGGAGAGGAGATTATGTGAGCTTAAGAAGTGCATCACTTGGGTGTGAATACATTTCTCAAGGAGCTTGCAAAGGGGGGATAGGATAGCAATGGGGCGGTAGTTTGATTGCTCATAGGAGTTGCCGCCTTTGTGTAGGAGAATAATATATGACACTTTCCATAGCTGGGGGATGTAAGCTTCTTGTATGGAGCAGTTTATAAGAATTGAGACAGGGTAGGCTAGGGACTCTGCAGCTAATTTTAGGAAATTAACAGGTAAACCATCTGCTGCGAGAGTGGTAGGTTTTAGTTTTGAGAGTAGTTTTTTAACTGTGAAGGTTGGTACAGGTGAGAGTGTAAAGGAAGGTGTATTATTGTGATCTATAGTGGGGGTGAATATAGAGTTATTGTTAGATACCTGGGAAGATAATGACAGAATAGATTCTGTGAAGTGATGGTTAAACTGAGAAGCTATGTTGTCATTATTAGTGTTGGTGTTGGGAACTGGGGTGGTAGTTTTGCCGGGTTTCAGAAGGGAATTGATAACTTGCCAGAACTTTTAGGGGTTTTGGAATGCTTGTTTTGGATACATAGGAAGTAGCTTTGTCCAACAGCTCTGGGTTTAACATAGCTTTATATGTTAGGCAGAGATCTCCTCGGAGTAGGTGATATGCTACAGAGTAAAGCTGGAGTTTTTTGAGACGGTCAATGTAAGGCATCTGTTTGAGGCCAGTAATCCTCTTTGTGAGGCACTTCTGTGGCCTTTCCAGCTGCTGCAGATGTCTTGTGAGGTACATATCAAAAGGGATGTTGTACTCAATAATGGGTCTAATGAGTGCTGAGTAGAGGGGAACAATGACCTCTTTTTTCCTGGATGAGAAACCTTTTGTGATGAGGTGTGCCACATAGAAGGATTTCCTGACTACTGTGGTGATGTGATTATCAAAGGAGAGACTACTGTC